>NW_021636083.1:0-240555 GCF_004799145.2 Neltuma alba
ATCTTTACACTGTGATAGGCAATCAATGATTAACTACAACTAAAAATAAAACCTTCAATGGTAAAGGTAGACATATTCGATGAGACATAATATTATAAGGCAGCTGCTTGATTGCTAAAAGATGGAGTAATCTCAATCGATTATGTGAGGTCAGAAGTGAACCTAATGGATCCATTAATGAAACCTCTGGGGAGGAAACAAATTTATGAAACATCGAGGGAATGGAGCTGAAGCCAATTCGAAATTAACAGCAATGGCAACTCAACCTTTGTGATTGGTGATCCCATGAAGAAGGTTCACTGGGTAAGAACAAGTCGTTTGTTAGTTCGGCTAGCAGTAAATAAACAATTAGTCCCTTCTTATGGTGTGTGAGAAAGTGCTAGAATGCATTTTGGTGAGGCTGAGCGGAAGCTCTTAATGATTTCATAGTCGTACGGGACAATGTTCTCATTGCAGGTGCACTTAATGAAATCACCTCTACGAATGTGGAGTGGGGTTGCTCCTATGAGATCATGGTGAAATCTCTAGAGCATTCGTTATGTACCAGGCACGAGCATGGTCATCTTAAAGCAAAAAAACACTATTAACAGTAGAAATGTGGGAGTATACCTAACTGATAATGCCTCTAGTATACACCCAAGAGGTGTGAGTTCATAATCTATAAGACCACTGACATCTCTGTGTACTAAGTGTTATTAGTCTAGGTCTAGTTCATAGTCCAAAGGACCACTAGATACAACGGTTATATCCATGCATGAAACTCAGCAAATGGCATCCCTTTTGACACATGTGGGGATTGTTTGGAAATTGTGTGGGTGTGTCAAAAGGACAAGTCCTGTATTACTCAAGAGAGTAAAAGCACAAGTCCATAAATACAAGCTTGTGTTCTTGGGCTAGTGAATGGGCCTAAAGGAGAAGGAGGATCTCGCATGCACAAGCATAAGCCACCGAAAGCAAACGCAGTGGAAATCCAGCGATTTCCACCCTGCGTGCGAGTTAAAGGCAAATTGGGCACCTTTTAATCAGAGGCTTTTTGGAAAATCCAAAAATGATTTAAGCTTATCTAAGAACCATGATCTTATTACACTTGAATTTTGAAAGCCTACCATTTGGTTTTTTAAAACTCCATCAATATGCCTTAACAGATTTTTAATTGTGAAACGTTTGAGTTAATTACCAGTAACGCTCAAAACATGCATGTTACTCAGTTTTATTGCTGTAATGTTCGTAACTAATGTTTTAATAACCATTAACGTGATTAATTAAGGGCCCAACATTTCTTGAGTCTAAGGCCTATACAAGGCACGGTTTGCATGAGGTTCAAGTATCCCGCACTTGAGCTTTCGTGCATCTTTTTGCCTTCTCTAGAATTTTCTCTGCCTTGCTGAGTTTATATCTTCTCCTCTGCTGTTCTATTCACCCTGTTCTTGCAGGAGGAGTCCGTTTAATCCTGGGAAGTGGTGTGCCTCCTCATCTGTCAGTGTTTGCAGAATAGTTCTTAAAGACAGCATTCATAGGATGAGACTCAGACTAATAGTTTTTCATAGGTGCTGCCACCAACACTAAGGACTTGAATGGCATACTTGAAGAGCTTCAATGGCAGAACTTTTTCTTTGACTTGGTGGGGCATCAACAGCGACAAAGAAGATGGGTTTCTTCAGTTGAGGTTGTTAAAAACATGAAAGGGTATTGTGGTCTTTTTGGCAGGAAAATACTCGTTTTAATTAAAAATTAGGCTTAAATACATATAACGCCTCTGAACTTTGAGTCAGTTACATATGATTACCCTGAACTTTAAAATTTTGAATTTAACACCCATACCTTTAATATTTGGACCACCAATGTTAAAAACACTATTAAATTTAACAGCACATGCCATGTCAAATCAAATAAAGACAAATGGCATAGGCACCTGGAAGATTATGAGGAATTCAGTATAGGTAACACCTGTAAAACTAATAAAAATATGGTTTGAGTTGTATCCAAGGACACTGTCCTTAAGAGTTATTCCACCACACAGGTTAAAATAAAAGGTGGCACTCCCCAGGATTAAATAAACCCTTCTTGCATAGACTAAGGTGATAGAACAATAGAAATTTAAAACCCAGGAGAAAAAGGAAGGGGGGAGAGCTTAGGGATAGAACTCAACACTTTTGACCATGCATCATACATTGCCTATAATAGGCAAATAATATGTGACCGTTGGGCTGCCATAATGGTGATTAAGTATGGTTTTAATGACAATTAAAAAGGTAGTTTTTAAATAATTAATTAAGGTGACTTAAAACATTTTAACGCCATTGAATATGTTTTATGAAGGAATAAAACTAACTAATTAAGACACATAAATGCTTTAATGGTCATATCTAACAGTCAGTTCTAATGACTCCTTTTCTCATTCATTTTATTAGCTCAAGCTCACATCTTAGTAGACACTAAGGTTTTCTCAAAATTGAGTAATATGAGATTTCTTTTGACACACTCACACACTAAAACTCTAACATTCAGGACTCGTTTGGTTCAAATGCATTGTAGCTTTGTAATAGTAACCTTTACCCCATTACCATATACGGCTTGTTTGGTTGAACTTATACATGGTAAAACAGATTGCAATAATAACATCTATTCCACATTTTTTGGTATTATCCATTCATATTTTTGAGAATAGAACTTATACCTTATTCTTCACCTTGTCATATAATTATATATTTATGCAACGTATGCATATTTATTTTCTAGTTATACCTTATGCTTCACCTTGTCATATAATCACATATTTATATAATAATATGTGCATATGGACATGCCTAAATCTTTAATTTTGGATTGATCTCTATCTTCCTTCTTCTCATCTCCCAGTCTTATGTCATTTAAGTACTCTTGCGTGATATCTGTAGTGTCTGATTTTGGGTACTGATATTTACTGACTTAATAATGTTGAGTTTCATGCCTTGGATTCTCTTTAAATTGGGGCCTGTATTGAAAGTTTTATTAACTATCTTCAACTATTTAGGGTGTAATCTATTTCTTAATGGTTAATGTCTTGTTCCTTGCGCATTGTAGATTAAATTGTTGATACTATTTCATGTTTCTCAAAGGCTTATTGAAGGATCATCCACTCCTTTTGATTTAATTATTTTAGCAAGATGATATTCTGCAATATTCCATCTTATTTTTCCATTTGGTTATAAATGTTTTAATATAGCAAAATTTTTATTGAGGTGGAACCTTGTTGCACCTAATGAAAAATGATGTTTGGACCTTAAAAGTGATAATGGTTACTATGTATTGAAGAATAGCGTAGGAGGGAGATGTCGAGAGACTGTTTAAACTTGTATATTATTGATAGAGAGTCCATGTTTTGTACAGGACACTACGCTCTTCTCAGGATCACAAGAGAGATCAATTACAATAATTAGAAATTAATGTAGTGAGAGAGAATTAGATCTACTTGTGATTTGTGGCTAGAGATCTATCAACTGAATAAGGTAAAATAAAAGATATGATAATGACGAGCAAGAGGAGATTTGGGCTACGATTTCTAACACTCCCCCTCAAGCTGGAGTATAGATATCTAACATTTCTAACTTACCTTAGAGCCCTTCGAACCGTACTCTAGCAAGAGGTTTGGTCATGATGTCCAAAATCTAGTTTGATGAGCGGATGTAGGATAGTTCCATTAAGCCTTCTTCCACTTTCTCTTTGAATAAATGCCTGTCAATTTCTATGTGCTTAGTCCTATCATGATAGACAGGATTTTCAGTCATTTCAATACTAGATTTATTGTCACACCACAAGTGCATAGGTCTTTCATAAGGAATTTTAAGCTCTTTCAAGGGTCTGATAATCCAAATTCCTTCACAGACACCTAGTGCTACTGCTCTTGGCTCTACTTCAGCACTGCTTCGAGACACAACAGCTTTTTTTTTCCTTCTCCATGTAACCAAATTTCCCCAAACATAGGAGTAATATCCGGTGGTAGATTTCCTATTCTCTATAGACCTGCCATGATCTGCATCAGTATAAATCTCTATACCTCTTGTTCTATTTTTGGCAAAGAAAATGCCTTCTCGGGGTCGAGTTTTAAGTATCTTAGGATTCAAAGTATTACTTCCAGATGTTCTTCCTGAAGGTGGTGCATGAATTGACTAACAATCCCGACTGTATAGCTGATGTCTCGTCGAGGTAGGTCAAGTATATCAATTTTCCCACAAGCCTTTTGTATCTTTCTGAGTTCATAAGAGTTCCTTCTGGTTTAATTTCCAAATTACATGTTGTTTCCATAGGTGCCTCATCTGGATTGGCTCCAAGGAGTCTAGTTTCTTGTAAGAGATTTAGAGTGTACTTTTGTTGTGACATATTAATTCCATTTTTTGTTTTTGCCACCTCCATCCTGAGGAAATATCTTATTTGCCTGAGGTCTTTGACTTGAAACTTCCTAGCTAGTGCCTTTTTTTAGTTGGGTTATGGAGGTCTCATCATTTCTGATGATCACAATGTCGTCAACATATACAATGAGGATAGTGACCTTGTTGTTGTTATGTCATGTGAACACTGTATGGTTAGCTTGACCTTGTGAGTAGCCATTTTTCTTTAGGGCTTTGGCAAATATATCGAACCACGCTTTGGGTGATTGTTTGAGTCCATACAGGGACTTCTTTAGTTTGCAAACCTTAGTGGTATTATCTGGCTTTCGTACTCTATTCGGAATTTTCATGTACACTTCTTCTTTTAAGTTATCGTTTAAGAATGTATCTTTCACATCCAAATGGTGTAAGGGTCAATCTAGATTAGTTGCAATTGAAAGTATGACATTAATAGTGTTGAACTTGGCCACTGTTGCAAAAGTTTCCTAATAGTCTATGCCATTGGTTTGGGTGTATCCTTTTGTGACTAGGCTTGCCTTGTATTTGTTTAGACTCCTATCTGGATTGAATTTAGGTTTGAAGACTCATCTGTATCCAACCACCTTCTTTCCTTGGGTTAGAGATATGATGTTCTAGGTTTTATTGTCTTTTAAGGCCTTTAGCTCCTCTTCTATGGCTTTCTTCCAGTTTGGATCCATCACAACTTGTTGGAAGGTCTTTGGTGTCTTTATCTGTGAACTGTTAACCACAAAGCTTTGCATTCTAGAAGAAAGGTTAGCATAAGAAACATATTTTTGTATAGGGTATTGGGTGCAGGACCTTACCCCTTTTTTGAGAGTAATAGGCCAGCCTCATTGTTCAAGGTCTGTCATCGAGTTGGAATCATGGTTATGCCTTGGAGTGAGTGAGACTCTATTTTCAGCACTTTCTTCCATATTTTGTTCATGGTTTTGTCAGTTCTCAATGTCGTTTTCCCTTAAGGAGTGTGTTCTATGCTGGTTGTGTCAGGTTCACTTGTTTCAGGTCTATTAGATGAGTTTTCAGGTGCATTTTCTTGTGTTTCAAGTGTTTTGGTTCTGCTAGGAGTGTCTTTAGATCTAGTAGGTGTAATTTCAGGATTTTGAGATCCAGTATTGGTGTTTTCAGGTGTATTTGCAGCCATGGCAGGTTTATCTTCAGGTCTGATTGGTAGGTTTTCCAGTGTGCATTCTTGTATATTGTTGTTTGAGGCTGAATTAGTCATTCTTCAGCACCATAGTCTTCCCCCTGAATGTGTAATTAGGATAATAGATGTCTTCTTCATAGAAGACATCTTTGGAGATGTGGAGCTTTTTAGTGATAGGACAGTAGCACTTATACCCTTTTTGGGTGGAAGAGCATCCTAAAAAAAAATGCATTTTTCAGCTCTTGGACTTAGGGTGTGTTTGGGTGACACCCCAAACCATGGTTTGGGGAATAATCTACCCAAACACCCCCTCCAAAAACCAAAACCATGGTTTTGAAAAAAGCAAAAATTTTTTGCTTTTGGAGAAAAAAGGGAGAGTGTGAGGGCCTATATGATATGTATCTTGTTATTTTTTTTATAAACATATTTTTTATAAATATATTTAATCTTATATTTTATAAATATATATACACATTAATTATTTATTAATTATATTATCTTATGCATTATTAATTATGTTGGTAAAAAACATATTATTAACAATTTTATTCCTTCAAATTAAAATATATCATAAAATCTATTTTTTCTGTAATTATCATATTAACTTATGTCTTTTTTTTAGTAATTTGTATATATAAAAAGTGCTTCTGATAACAACTATCCAAACACTCTCACTTCTCAGAATCACTTTTTTACAAAATCTATTCTTCACAGAATCTATTTTCTCCAAAATCTATTCTCTAGAATCACTTTTTCAAACCACGGTTTGGTTTCATCCAAACACACCCTTAGGGGGTGTTTGGCAAATGGGGCAAAAGTGCTTTTGGGCCCCAAACCTCGGTTTAGAGAAGCTGATTGCCAAACACCCCTTTTTTTTTTTTTAAAACCAAGGTTTCTGCCAAAACCTTGGTTTTGGCCAGCAAAACCAAGGTTTCTGGTGAAGCAAAAAATTGTAGCTTCTCAGAATGCAAACACTCATCGAAGACTGCCCTGGCGACTGCGCACTCTCTCTTCTCACTTCGCCATTTCGCAAGTCGCGACTGCCTCTGCTGCAATGCTCGTGGCTACATCTCCTCGCCGTCGCCGTCTTTCTCCTCTGTCCGTATCTTGCTAATATGAAAGCTTGAAGGGTACTGCCGCCTCTTCGTTCGCCGATAACGTCTCCGCCACCGGTTCCGCCATCCATCGTCAGGAATGGATAATAGCCACACCTAGACCTATCATACCTGTGGCAACGTGGGTCTAGCTGATGGTTCCGATGGCTTCTTCTACTGCCTTCGATGTGGGTCTCAGGCTGACGACATAGTTGACACCGGTGTGGCCGATGAGGACTTCGTCAACAAGGGAGAAGACGCCAGCGGCAGCATCTACTTAGCCAGTCACCGCCGCCAGCATTCGCATGCGATCATGAAGTCTCTGGGGTTGGAAGACGAAGCTCCTCAATGTCAAGGAAATCGTTCTGAGGGTGGTTTTAAGGTAGAAAGAGATTCAGATTATGGTTTCCAATTTAATGAGGCTGGTTTCTCGGTTCCAGGCGATTTTGGGGGTTCAAATACCGTGAGGGTTCTGAGTTTTGATGATTATTACACTGAGATAAGGATGCGTTATGTGATGGGGTTGCAGATTATGGTCTAGCTTCAATGTGAAGCATTGGTAAAGGAGTTCAAGGTGAACCCTTTGATATATTATGAAATATATCTTATATGTAATTATCATTTAAATTTATGTCCTTTTTAGTAATTTTTACATATAAAAAAGCACTTCTGACAACAACTATCCAAACACTCTCACTTTATCATAATCACTTTTTCAGAAAAGCTATTCTTTCAAAATCTATTCTCTCCAGAATCTATTCTCTAGAAGCTATTCTCTAAACCATGGTTTGAGGTTATCCAAACACCCCCTTAGTTTCCCCTCATTGTTGTTGTAGCCAAATACGACACAACCAAAGACCTTTTATGGCAGGTTGTTAGGGTATGTGAGGATAAGTTTCACAAAGTTTCTGTATAGGGGAGGTATATTTAAGAGTTTTAGAAGGCATCCGATTTATGAGGTAAGTTGCTTTCAGGGTAGCATCCCCTCGGAAAATATTCAGAACATTTTTGTCCAATATTATGGCTCTAGTTACCTCTAAGAGATGTCGGTTTTTCCTTTCAACCACCCCATTTTGTTGAGGAGTGTATACACAGGAAGTTTGTTGATGAATTCACTACTGCTCAAGCAATTTTGTGAAAGAATCGCTCATATATTCTCAGGCATTATACTTCTAAGCATTTTAATAGTTGTTTGGAACTGATTCTTAACAAGTGTATGGAATTTTTTAAAGGTCTGATTTTTCTTTTAGTAAATAAACCCATGTTACCCTTGTATGGTCATCAATAAAAGTGACAAATCATCTGGCATTTGAAAGAGCCTTAGTTTTAGCCAGTCCCATATATCACTATAAATTAGAGTAAATGGTAAAGTTGATTTGTAAGTTTGTTTGGGATAAATGGCCTTTGTTTTGCAAATTGGCAAGTGTCACAATGAAAAAGAGTAGAATTTTTATTAACTAGATTTGGAAACAAATGTTTCATATAATTGAAAGTAGCATGCCCTAATCTTTGGTGCCATAACATAATATCTTTATTTACAGAAGTCAATCTAACCATAGCTTGTCTCGCTAAGTTTTTTGTTCCCTTGAAATAGTAGTCCATCCACTCCTTAGCTATGCCAATCTTCCTCCTTGAGGTCAGATCCTAAATCACACGCTTATCATCATTAAAAGAGACTTGGCATTTATATCCTTTAGTTAGTTTGCTAACAGAAACTAAACTATAAGTGAGTTCAGGTTCATAAAGCACATTATGAATCACTAATTGATTAGATAGCTCAACAGACCCAATTCCACACACAGGAGCATAAATTCCATTTGCTACCTTGACCTTAAGATCTTCATGACAGTACTTAAGGGTTTTAAACAAACTTTTGTTACTAGACATATGATCAGTAGCACTGGAGTCAATAATCCAGACATCATCACTAGTTTCAATAGCATTAAGGGCAATTATGGAGTTACTTGATTTTATGAAATTTATGTTAGGTGTATTGGTCTATTTCTTGAGTATTCGATTTAGGAGTTTTAGCTCCTCTTTGTTGAGGGTGTCTCCATCCTCTTCCCAGCTTTTTGCATGGTAACTTGTCCTAGCTGTTTGCTGTTTACCTTTTTGGTTTGGTGGTTTACCATACAATTTTCAGCAGATATCTTTAGTGTGCCCTCTTTTATTGTAGCGGTCACACCACATTCCATTCTTCTTGTTGGTTTGTATGGAAGAGTTGGGTCCTTTCATGGCAAGTGCAGAAGCTTTATTGTGGATGGACACGCCTTTGGTGAGTTGTTCTAGCTTTCTTCGCACTTCACCATGTTGAATATCTCAAAGAGAGATGGCAAAGGTTTAATACCTATTATTCTGCCTTTGACTTCTTCAAACTCATCACTCAGTCCTAGGAGGAATACATATCTCCTCTCTCTTTCGACTAGTTGCTTGTAGTATTGTGTGTCTGCTACACACTTCCAGGAATGGACTTCAAAGAGGTCCAATTGCTGCCAAATACGGATTAGTGAACTATAAAATTGAATGATAGTCATTTTACCTTGTTTGAGATCACTAAGTTGTTTCTTTAGTTGAAACAGGGCTACAATATTGTCCATAAAAGAGTAAGTTTGTTCGGCAGCATCCCAGATCTCTTTTGCTATCCTTGCGAGGAGATATCCCTCAGTAATTTCAAGAGTCACTGAGTCACATAGCCATAACATCACCTAGTTTTCTGCAAACCAAGTTTCGAAGGTAGGATCCTTGCAAGTGGTTGAACCACCTTATCATTAATATATTTCTCTTTTCGCCTCCCTCTGAGATACATGAGTACGCTCTGTCGCCACTATAGGTAGTTGCTACCGTTCATTTTGTGTACCATAACCATACTCTGGTTTTTGGTTACGGAAGCAAAGTCTGCAAGTGCCATGGTGGACAACGTGAGTGGACTGGTTGTTGAGGCTAAGGTTTTCAAGTTGCTCGACTAGGCCTGACTTGATGAGTCATCCATCAAGGCCATCAGTCTAGTACCTATATTCCCTTGGTTTCGTTCTAGTGAACCAAATAGAGGTGGAAACTTGCTATAGTCCATTTTATTAGCACTCTGATACCATATTGAAGAATAGAGTAGGAGGGAGATGTTGAGAGACTGTATAAACTTGTATATTATTGATAGGGAGTCGAGGTTTTATACAGAACACTAGGCTCTTCTCAGGATCACAAGAGAGATCAATTACAATAATCAGAAATTAATGTAGTGAGAGAAAATCAGATCTGCCTGTGATTTGTGGCTAGAGATCTGTGAACTAAATAAGGTAAACTAAAAGACATGATAATAACGTGCAAGAGTAGCTTTGGGCTATGATTTCTATCACTATGAGTCTTTTATTAAATTGTTCTGTGCTTGCTTCATAGAGTGACTGATTCTTTAATAAGTTTTTATAAATATTGATTACTTTATTTTATATTTTCTTCATGGGTATATCGTCTTAATGGGTATTTTGACTCTTTCTTTTGCTATCAGCATCACTGCATCTGTTACAAGCAGTACGGAAGCAATAAAATCCAAAACAGTTGTCGTGATGGAAAATGAGAAGATTTGGTTGCAATTGAATCAATTTCCTCGAAAGGTTTTCATTTTGTGTTACTCACTGATGTTAAACTTTACTCCTTATCATGTTATAAGTAGGCTTTGGTCATTTGTTCCTTATAATTCTTTTGAAGGTCCCTATTATGATTGTAATGAAAGCTATGGAGATGGAGAGTGATCAGGAGGTTGTACAAATGCTCGGAAGAGATCCCCGTTATAGTTCACTACTTTTACCGTCTATTGAGGTAATGGTACAAGATTATGATTCCATAAAAAAAGCATACTTGTGCACTTAGTGAAGGGGAAAAAAAAAACTCAGGTGTTGCATGCTACTTTACTCATCTATAAATGTGTGTTTCGATAGTCTTTATTTGCTTAGACCTGTTATATTATTTTATTGGCTCCATTATTGAGCTCTGGAATATTTTCCACCATTATTAGGAATGTGCAAAAAATGGTGTATATACTAAAGAGCAAGCGCTGGAGATTTTCTCAATATAAGATGTCTTGGAGCTGACCATATTTTTGTTTTGTTGAAAAAAGTTTTGGTGAGTTCAGTGTCAAGAACTCAACAGGACTAAGTAGACCATATACTCTAAACCATTATTTTGTTAAATTATCTTCCCATTATTTGGACCTGAAGAACCTTGGCCCTATGTGAGCAATGAAACCAATATTGGTATTTTGGTTCATCATCACTTGAAGCTTTATGGAGTACAAATGTTTTGATCATTGTATTATTATAGTGATGGAGAATTCTTCAGCATTATTTTTTTAAAAAATTCCATTGTATTTGCTTTATAGTGACGAATGAAAGTGTATATGAGTGATCAATTGGCATTAGGCTGTCTTCGGGATCAGTTGACATTGATTTAACATAAAACAAATCTGTACCCCTCAATATTTGATTATAAGAAGAGAGTACCATTGTTTTAGCTTTTGAATTCAACGTAATACTCATAAAAATCTTGTATTTTGAATCTTACAGGTATTAAATAACAGTAACTACGTAATCAAGTAGTTGATAACCTCGATATTGATAAGTAAATAATATTTTATTTTATTTTGTTTTTTTTGGTTTTAATGATGATTGAAAAAGGTGTTAGATTTATGTTATTTTTGTTGTAAGATATTTATGATAAGAAGCTTCAACATAAGGGTGAATTTTGTAGGAAAAGCATCTAATAAGAAGTTATGTTTTGGTGTAAGATGATCTCGATCAAGACGAGTGTCAATTGGCACCTCCTTATGTGCATGCATGTAACAAATTCTAGTTTGGCCTTAGAATTAAGTCGTTCATTTTGTCAGTTAAATGTTTTTTTTTTTTTGGGAAGACAACCCAAAATAACCACTGAGTGTAGCAAGCTAAGGGAAGCATTAAATGCAACCACATTTTATTTTATAACAATTGAAGGGATAAAGTAATGGCATTGAAGAGACATGGATTTCTATTCCTCCTTTCATATATTACTACCTTCGGTTCTTAACATAAGAGCTAGATAACTAATTTGCAAATATTAAAAAAATTAGTTAAGTTAATTATTTATAATAAATTGGTGTTGTCTTTCTTAAAATATCCTTGTTAATTGTATGCATTAGAATGAAAATCCTTAACATGTGTAATCACTATGGGGAAAAATGAATAAATATGGGAGACAAAGTGGATTGAGTTTTTTTATTTGGGACCAAATTGAATCTCCAACTGACTCTTATATTTAGGATTAGAGATAGTATCTTCTTTTCCTTTTTTATACACCTG
This sequence comes from Neltuma alba, assembly GCF_004799145.2. NCBI lineage: Eukaryota > Viridiplantae > Streptophyta > Magnoliopsida > Fabales > Fabaceae > Neltuma > Neltuma alba. The sequence continues at coordinate 11,954 of NW_021636083.1, forward strand.
TGTTGCCAAGAAATTGTTAGATGCACACTTGTCAGGTGGTGTACTTAAAATTCTAGTGTAATAAGAGTTGCCAATTTTTATCTGTATAACTCTTCTAGTGTTTTTATTTTTGATTAAGGTGCAATTGTGTCCTATAAGTTTTCACTCAGGAGCGTTGGGCATCCAAAACTTTTTTGGATGCAAATTTACCTCAAAAGTTTAGAGTCGTAACAATATTGCACCCTACCATAAAAAAACTAATATTGACTGTTAAAATAGTGACTTTGACCATTAGCATTTTAAACCTTAAGGGGCAATGTTGCTATGATTTTAAACTTACGAGGATAAATTTGCACTCAAAAATAGTTTAGGGTGCCCAGTGTTCCTGAGTGAAAACTTCCAAGACAAATTTTCACCTTAACCCTTTTTATTTTTATACATATATGATTAACATGTTTTTGTTATTAACCTGATGTTTGTATTTCTTTGTTCAGGTCAAGAAGTCCATGTTTGCAAGTGATTCATTTGAAAGGGTTAGTGAATCTCTGTGTGTGTGTGGGGGTCTCAACACGGCCACACAAACAGATAATAGAATTGTTTAATTGATGTATTTATGCAATTGATAATATCGTATGATAAATTTGACACTTTTTTTGTGATGTCAATTCGGAACATTTTATATAGGAAGGCAGAGCTTACTCTGTCCTGAGAGATGTATTTCTTGCAAATGTGCCGGTAAGTTGATTTCAGTCAATTGAGGGTTCTTATACTTGGTGATTATTGTTGAGACTGATCTAAGCTGCTTCTGTTTTTCCCCCATCAGGCGCATCAAAATAATTTTATGCCAAAATGTGTATATGTTGCTGTTATGATCAGACGCATGATGGATGCCATTCTAAATAAGGATACCACGGATGACAAGGTAATATCTTTCTTAATATGTGAGACTGTATAAAGGCAATACAGAAAAGGTTCTGTTTTACATGATACAAGAGTAGGGAGAGCCTAGTCGTGCTTCATGAATGAAATGTGCTTTAATGAAGAAGGCAGACTTTTTTAAGGGTTACAATAAAAATTATTTATGTGCCTTTACTTGATTGCTTAGTATTGCGTTGAAATGGTCATAGACATGGTATATGAGCCCCTATTACCCATCTGTCAGGAGTTTGATGCTTGCCACTCTCCCATGCTCCATAATTAATTTGATATTTTTGCACTGGGTATGGCCAACCTGTTTCGTGTCCATCTTTCAAGCCTAAATGGCTTTTGCCAAGGAGGTTTAAATATTACAAGGTCCATAGGGTTGGACCTTGTCCACAACGAGAAAATGACTTTCGTGTATTGGAGATTATGATAAATTTATTTATTGGCATTCAACAAACAGTTGAAGTAGTCATTGACAGACAATATCGAAAATATTCTGGAATATTTCTATTAATATGAGCATTGAGCTTATGAAATCAAGTAAATAAGAAGATTATCAGGGAATAAGTGCCCAGTGGCTAAAAATTTAACTTGGGGAAAAGAAACAGGAGGGATGATGATATGTAGGTCTGTAATTATTATCAGGATTATGCCAGATTTGGTATTCTTTGCATCTTGTTGATACTCATATTTATAATATTTTTTCCCCCAAAACATACTCTAACAACTGAAGCCAATGCAACCTCACTTTCCATTTAAACTAATGCATTCAGCTTGCATGATCAAATGAATCACACAATTTATTAGTCATTTCAAGAGCATCCCAAAAATATAATGTCCCCTTTCGCTGTGTGTGTGGGGGCAAGTTCTATGTGCTATATCTATTAACTGTGTCGTTTAATTTATTCTAAAGGATTATGTGGGGAACAAGCGGCTGGAGTTATCAGGCCAATTAGTATCTCTTCTTTTTGAGGTAGCATCTAATTTTATTTTTGCACCTGTTTGTTTGGAGATACTTTGCACGATTGTCATTGCACTAATTGTTATGCTTTTGATTGTTTTTAGGATCTCTTTAAGACGATGATAAGTGAAGTTAAGATGAGCGTTGATAAATTCTTGGAGAAGAATAACAAGACAAACCGCTTTGACTTTTCTCATGTGAGCCCTCTTTAATATCTATGATTGAGCATTATCAAATGCAAAATGTAATCTATGCAATGCTAATCGAATTCATTTCTCAAGGGGTTCATCTTTTGGTTGCCTAAATGTATTTACTGTTGCATATAAGATCTAATAATAATGAAATAAAATTATATTTTTAAGAAAAGATTCAAAACTAGATGAATGAATTGGAAATAAAAATGTCACCGCAACTGTTATTCATTTGTGATTTTTATTGAAGTTTATCATGTGATATATATCACAACTATTAGAATCTTAAAATCTTTATTCAGGAATTGTTTTACACCTTGTCTGTTCACCTTGATCTCATGGTTGTCTTGATTTCTGCCTGCATTTCGCCCCTCATATGTGTATTATAGTATGTTACTAGAGACTTTATCACAACTGGGCTGGAAAGGACTCTCTCGACTGGTAATTTTGACATCAAAAGGTTCAAGATGCACAGAAAAGGGATGACCTAGGTTTATTACGTTCTTAACAATTTTACTTTCCATCATCTTCATATATATATATATATATATTATTGGAAATAAGATCACAGAAGGGGTTTATGTCTTGGCGAGAGCTTGGGTGCTGGGGATAGGGTCGCTTTATCATTTCTTGGCTCTAGGCCCTTAATTCAATTACACATTCTGACTGATGAGATTTCTCTATTTATAGGTGCTAGCTAGGTTATCATTTATAGGGACCATGGGGCATGTGACAAGGATCTCTCCGCAGTTTGAGAAATCCAGGAAAGTAAGTGGACCTAGAGCTTTACAGCCTAGCCCGGTAAGCCACATTTTTTCGGGTATTATGTGCCATTGGACAAACTTCTGACCTTTAAAATATCTTTTCTACCTTCTGATTCACGCCCTCCATTTTTGTTCTATTCCTTTCAATACAGTGGGGAATGCTTTGTCCCTATGATACTCCAGAAGGCGAGGCCTGTAGATTGGTGGAAAACCTGGCTTTGATGACTCATGTTACTACTGATGAAGAGGAGGGCCCCCCAATTTCTCTGGTATGTTTTTTCTAATGTAATTCCTGATCTTTTTACTACCTCCAGTCTTAATTATAAGACATTGTTTGTAGACTATAAACGAGATCTTATAATTAGGACTAGAGGTAATGTTATTTTTACATATAAATTCTTATATTTTTAATTTGTAGTCTTTATTATTTTTGTGAAGAAATTTTAATATTGTAATTGTGTCATCTAGAGTGTGGGATATGTATGCCCTTCTATTTGTTTGGTTGTTTGAAATTTGTTTCTATGTCAAGGTGCCTCCTTAGGTGTGCATGCAAGAGTATAGGCAGCTGGCACATTGTTTCTTAATTTGTGTGCTATAATTTCTGGAGCTTAATTATATCTGTGGCAGTGCTATTCTTTGGGTGTTGAAGACTTGGAACTACTCTCCGGGGAAGAGTTTCACACGCCAAATTCATTTCTTATTATTTTTAATGGGCTGATACTTGGCAAGCATCGGAGGCCACAGGTATCATAATTTCTGTGGAAGTTCTCTCCTTAGATAAAGCAGAAAAGGCACATGTGTTTGCACTAGTATTCATGTGAAGTTATTATTGACATAATCATCATCATCATTATTTTTCCCCTCTCTTTTCAAGCGTTTTGCTACTGCAATGAGAAAGTTGAGGAGGACTGGAAAAATTGGCGAGTTTGTAAGTGTTTTTGTCAATGAAAAGCAGGTAAATACTTCTAATTATAGTTTTTTTATATGTTTCTCTTCTGTTTCTGCCATTTTCTGGTGTCTTGGTTCATTTTCTTTTGTCTGTAAATTCTACTTTGATTTAACTGTTTCTGTTATCTTAGGGGCATCTAAGTGGGTAAAGAATCTTGAGTTGGTAGTGTTTACTCATTATGGGAGTATTTCAAATGAGTCTCACATTCTGAACTTAATTTCCAATCAGGCCCAAGACAATCTGAAATTTTATTTCACTCTTCTTGACCCAAAATGAAATTAAGGTTGAAGTAAAAATGACCATGTTGGTCCTAAAAATTTTAACAACCTCATAGGCAAGTTTGCAATTGAAAAATATGCATTTTAAATAGGTAAGTTTGCAAGTGAAAAATATGCATTTTAACAAGAAAGAAAAAAGGTAAATAAAAACTGTACATATGAAAATTTACAACTCCCAATTTTCATTACAAAATGTGACCATGAAAGATTTGAAAGATTCACAATTCTTATACGCAAGTTTGCAAGTCAAAATATGCAAATTTTCATATAAACACTTATAAATTTTGCATATTCACATCTTGTAATGAGAAATGAGCTGTAGATTTTCATATGCACAGTTGTTATTTAGCTATTTTTTATTGGTGAAATGTGTACTTCCACTTGCAAAACTTACTTATGATTACTTGTGAATTTTTCATGTTCATCTTATTATTGTGAAAATTGGGAGTTGGAAAATTCCATATTTGCAGTTGTTATTTAGATGCTTTTTGTTGTTAAAATGCATTTTGGTTCAACGTGACTGAAATGAAGTTTCATATTGTTTTGGGCCTGATTGGAAATTAAATTGAGACTTTGGAACTTGTGTGAAATTCTCCCTTTAAATATCTTATAAAGCATCCTATACTACTCAATGTAGGAAGGACCATTCCACTTGATACTATAAGACTTACTGTTGTCCTTTTTTTTTTTTTTGGGGCTCTCTAATACGAGACTCCATCAAACTCTAACACTTATCTTTGCACAAGTGATCTGCTTCTTAAGAGGTACTTTGGTTTAAATATCTTAATTTCGTTTGAGAATATACCTTTTAGCTTCACAATATCATCCATCCATCCATCCATCTATCTTTCTATTTAATAAAGTGGTAACGTTGATGTGGATAAACACGCCTTAGTTCACATGTGTTATTCGATGAAACAAGTGAATACTTACAGGGAAGGAACACCGATTACTAATGATACAAAAACAAATCACAACACGTAAAAAGTCGAAGAGGAGAATAAAACATGCTAAATCACACACGCGTGTACAGAGGTAGAGTGTGTGCACGTACGTGTATGCAAGATTTATTATGTTTGTGGGCCTAAATAATCTCCATTAGTTGACACTGTTAAAAACTCATTTTAGCTTATTGCTGGTTCTCATTGCTTCATTATTACCCTACACATCTCTCTTGCTTTATATGCAGTTTTGTTTCATTTCCCAATTTTCTTCAGTGACACTGTTTTGTACAAGATACTTTACTAGTTGATATAAGTGAAAAACTGATATGATTGTAATTTATCTTTTTAGCGGTATGTTTACTTGGCTTCAGATGGCGGTAGAGTTTGTCGTCCACTTTTCATTGCTGACAAGGGCATATCCAGAGTCAAAGAGCATCATATGAAGGAGTTAATGGTTAGTTTGGTTAAAGCATTTATTGTGGGAAGAAAGGAAGCTGCTCATATGAATTCAAATTTCATGCTTTTTCCGAACGGAGTGTGCACATTTGATGATTTTTAACGTGATGGCTTGATTGAGTATCTTGATGTTAATGAGGAAAACAATGCCCTGGTTTGTTTTTCTCTCACTACTTGTTGCTTCTTTTAGTCATAAACTCTTGTTACTATTTACTAATGAAAGTGAATCTTGCCGCCTCCTTTCTAAAGATTGCTTTATACGAAGGAGATGCTACAGCAGAAACTACTCATATTGAAATTGAGCCTTTTACCATCTTAGGGGTTATTGCAGGGCTTATTCCCTATCCTCATCATAATCAGTCACCCCGAAACACTTATCAGGTTTCCTCATCTTTCGTTGCTCTTGTTTCCTCTTTCTCTCTTATAAACTCATTATATGCTTGTTGTCTCATATCATGAAATTCATTCTTTGTGGATAACTGTAGTGTGCAATGGGAAAACAAGCTATGGGGAATATAGCTTACAATCAGGTAAAATTGTTTTTCTTGCTTCCATGGAACAATTGTAAAAATTTGGAGCTTTTTTTCAAAACATAATTTAACTAGTTTTCAATGGATTTGTTTTTTATGCAAGTAAATATGTATGTTTGCGCAAGTGTGCAGGTCCATGTCCACATGGATCAAGATTTGAAATCCTCATGATTTTGTGAATTGATCTGAAACAGACAATATACTCTTTTCTTTGATACGAATCTGATGCTTTTACAGGTAAGGGGGATCCTTATTCATATTGTCATGCCATGGGAGAATTTGCAACAGTACTCCCAAAACTAAGGAGAGCGTATTATCCCCGGGATTTAACTTATTTGCCAATAGATTCAATAAATAAAATAAATAGTAAAACACACTTCTAATGGATTCGAGTAATCAAATTGTCAGAACAGTAAAGGGGTATTCATAGTAAACAATATGTCATGGGCAGTTTTGTCGATTTTTGTTAAAAATATGCCTACATTTGTGGTTATAGATAGTGTCTAATGGCGCTTGTTTTGATGTCATAGGAATTATTCCCAAAAATGAGTATCTTACATTGCCCCTTCTATGAGTAATCTTGGCTTGTAAGTTGGACAAGACGTTGTTCTTTGCTACTTTGATTAAAATGCAGTCATGGGAATGGAGGCTGTGAGGATTTCACTCTAGATCACTTGATTGTAGAGATATAGGTAATGTCAAAAGCTAGTCATCCAAAATACATATGCTATTATGTGCTGGCCCAGTCATGAGTTTTATTTCCATTAAATGTATGGTGGTCATTGATTTTTGGCCATGCATTTACTTACACATGTTAAGGGCGTGACTTTTTTTTTGGGGGGGGGTGTAGAAAGTTAAATGGACTAAATTAGTAGCAAATGAAGGATAAAAGATCCCCTTAGCAAGCTAAAAGGGATCAAATATGAAGGACGCAATGTTAGACATCGTAGCCAATTACTCCTGACTGTTGAGAGTATTTTCCTAATTCAATGCTCCTGATTCCTAGGCACAGACCATGGGATCCTGATTTTATTCTGCATTAATGTTCCTTTATCATATTCGATTCTTCCAAGCCCTGCGCTCTATATAAACACTGGGTTACCAATCAAAATATACATCAAGCACTATGCACTATATTTCTACTGTCTCTACCTTCTGTTCTGCACTATTTGATGCGCAATAGCATAGTTTTTGTTTTATTTGCATATTATGTTATGTTGTAGGATAGTTGTTGGAAATGAGGGCGGAAGAGGGACAAAGGAGGTGAATATATTTGGCCTGCAAAACTCCACATGCAAGTTTCATGCTTGTGAATGCCTTTGGCTTGCGTTGAAATTTCCGCATGTTGCTAGCCTAGTTTCCTTAGAAGTTGACCTTTATGGCGCATGATAGATCTATTAAACCCATCTTCTCTACAACTTGAACAAAAAAAGGTGCTAACACCTTTTTTGTTTTTGGAGTTCCTAATATGCCCCATGCATTAAAAGACATCTTTACTATTAACTGCGTCAAATGCGTCTTGTAGATGTAGCTCTTCGAGTCATGCCATTCTCATGTTGCCTTTGCCTTTGAATTTCTCATCTATGGATGTCTTGCACCTTGCACCCTTCTTGGGTGGTGGTTGTACAAGACCCACCACTTTCTTGGGTGGCAAAAACAACTTGTGCTCTGTCATACTTTGCTTGAGTGGAACCCCATTTTGAGCTGTTAGGCTTCTTCTTGATCTTATAAGGCTTTTCTTGCCTTCTTGGCTTGTCTTTACAAGAATATCTCTAGCATCCTTGTAGGAGATTGGGCTTCATGCGTGGTCTGAGGTTTAAATAAGTGAAGAGGCCTTGTATAATCTTCTTGTATAGCTGAAATGTATGCTTTCAATAAATACTCTTCGAGAAACTGAAGCTTGTAGGCAATCAATATCATTGTTAAATTCTGTTTTACACCAATGTTGTCGAAGACGCAACATATTCCTTTCTGCCATGTATCCTTGCAATTGTGTTGACATTATGAAGACCATCTCGCTCAAAAAGTTTTGACTGTGTTCAATTTCTCCTACTGGCATCTAACATTGTTGAGCCATTCCTCCATTACCTTTGCGTTGCTCTTGTGGGTGCCAAGACTTGAGTGTTTCTGATACCACCTTTGTAGAATGTTTATGGGGAATGAGAGATAGTGGGAGAAAGGAGGAGAATGAGAGAGAAAGATAGAGTAGGGGGGAAAAGAGAGAATAAGGAGTGATAGAGTGGGATGTGAGAGAGAGAAGGGAAAGCTTTACATTCACAAGTTTTATTACAACATATCGAATCCCCCTTATTTATAGGCCTAATTAATGACTTGTTAACTAGTTCTAATTCTTTCCTTTTTGTTAGAATATCATATCATGTCACTCTTGCAAAAACTGACATGCTTAGTGTATTTTATTAACTGAATTTTCTTTGGATATTATGTTACTCTTGTAGCTTTGCCGGATGGACACCTTGTTGTACCAACTGGTTTATCCTCAACGGCCTTTGCTGACTACCAGGACCATTGAACTGGTTGATATATCGTTTCTCTGTGTTCCTCAAATAAAGTGTTGGGGTGAATCCTTAATTCTTTCAGGTTGGGTATTATAAGCTTGGAGCCGGTCAGAATGCCACAGTGGCTGTTATGAGCTATAGTGGCTATGACATAGAGGATGCAATTGTCATGAACAAGGCATCTCTTGATCCTAGGTTTGGCCGTTGCATTGTTATGAAAAAGTAAATAATTTAATTTGGTGATTTTACACTTCATCTTGTTGGGCAATGTTTTGCTGTATTTCTTTAACCGTTTATCTAAGGTGATCAAGACATGGTATTTCCTTATGTATAGGTACACTGCTGTTAATCAAAAGTATGATAATAACACATCAGATAGGATACTTAGGCATGATAGAACTGCAGATAATGCGGCGCGTATGCAGGTAACATGCTTTAATAGAAATCACTCTTCTATTGATTTTATTGTGTACTGATTTGTTTGAAATGTACTAAGGTTATACTGCCCATAACTTATTCATATATTGTGATTCAAGAACTGTTTTGGTAACCAAATTTCTAGGGGGAAACTGTTTTGTGAACTACCAAGACAAACTTTTTATTCATAGGGGCTTTTGTCAAGTTAGATTTGGCTTCCACATGTTCTATACGTCCTGTGAGTCGATGCTTATTCAGAAGTTCAAATAATCCAGAGCATTATTGACTTCTAGGATGAACCTTTGATGAGACTGATGAGTGGTCATAGGAAAGAGGAGGTTAAATATATCTTCCTGTGACTAAACGCATTAATGCTTGTTGATAGGTTGATGGGCTAGGAGGTAAGAAGAATGTACAAATTTATTATTATCTGTTGAGCTTACTAGATATATAGTAGCGTCCCTAGGAGCTAAGTTATTTTCAATAAACTCAATTTGGGGGGGAAAAAAAACAAAAGTTAGTAATCCTGCACTCCTACTGAAATTTGTGAGGATGTGTCAAGAATACTTAGATGAGCAAACGTGAAATTCAGTTATTGCAGCTTTGATTTTGGACATTATCTTTTTCTTATTACTTAGGTGTACCTCAATGATTCTGTTTTCTGATTTTTCTTTTGATAAAATCCTGATGAATTTTAACATGCTTAATTTTGCTACGAGGAACCCAGCTTTTCATAATGTCTCAATCTTGTGCAATGAATCCATGGGAGCATTAATAGCCTTACTCCCGAATACATAATTTTTGTGTATTTTCTTGGGACGCTCCCTCTTTTCTGCATTGAGCTACTGTGCATGTAAAAGTACTTTAAAGCTCCCAATTTTGAATTTAAAAAATTCCTTACCCAATACTTTCTTTAGGTGAATGACTTCATTACATAATATCCTCTTTGTAAACAACCAGAATAGTGCCTTCTAATACCTTGAGGAAAAGGGATGTGATGTGCTTCCCTTTGTGTAAAACCAAGCCTTAATAATTCCTCCAAAGCACGCTCTTATGGATTGCTTTAGTCCATGTAATATTTTGTAATCTGTGCACAGAGTTATTATTGAATTTGTTAAGCCCAGAGGGATGTCCATGTAAATTTCCTCTTCAAGATACCCAATGAGCAACGTTATAATTCTGAAGGAACTTCTCTATCTGCCAAAATTACCATCCAAACCATCTTGGATGAACATCTTTGCTTGCTCTGGGAAAAGTGGTGCCTTTTGACGAGGATTATCTCATTTTAAAGCAAATCAGATACAGGTGGCGATTTCTTTTAGAACACTCACTACTTGGCTAGTTTTGCTAAATCAATTTCCAAAGCATTTTGGATATGTTTGGGAATTTGGAGGGGAGCGGAGAGGAAGGGAGGGAATGGAAAGGGAAGGAAGGGGATATGTTTGGTTGGTTGTATTTGTATTCGGGCATCGTGTTCTTATACGGTGCAATACAACTGACCTTGTCTTTTCCAATTTTCCTGAACAATCAAATAATGCAAATGAATATGGTCTGCGCTCAGCTGTCTCGTTCGCTGTGTTCCCATCCATAAGTGCACAGAGATCAGTTGTTGTATCTCCTGATTATTTAAAAGGTGATTTAAGTTAAGCTTCTATCTGACTGTAACCAAACACTGTTGAGTCTTCACCTTGCTACTTATCTTCTAGCCTGAACCTCTCGTACGGCAAGTGGTTCCTACCATTGGGCTTTTCCTGTCATGGACTTTGCTATAATAAATTTGCTAGCAATTATTATTTGCCCACAAATTCAAGCATGTTTCTGAGGCTTTTTAATTCTTTCTTTGCTGTGGCATAATTGTGATTTGTGAGAGAGATATTGATATGTTGTCATTTTTATAGTACTGTAGATATCTTTTTTTTTTGGTTTTGTTTTTTGCCAAGACAACTCATGATTGATTGAATTAGACCATAAATCTATTGTCCACATAAACTATCTATGTTGATTTAAATATTTTCCTGTGTTGTTGGATATTTTCCTATTCTCCTTAGATACTTGATGATGATGGGCTTGCTGTACCTGGGGAAATTATAAGGCCAAATGACATATTGTGGAAATCCTCCACGATTTTAGGAGATACCGAATCAGGCTTAATACCTAGATTTGGTATTATAGGATTTTCAATGTAAATATTTCATTTTGATCTGATTGTTTATTTCCCGATCAGCTCCCTCAAATCTCCGCCTATCATTAATCGGCCAAACCCTCTCTCTTGTTGTATAAATCTCAGCCTCAATATGTGAATAATATACAGTTGAATTGGATTACCTCATTGTTCTTCATGGTATCAGAGCAACCGAAGAGCACACCGTCTGCTTCATCCAATTCTTCTTCCTCTAATACGGAGTTGAACCTTCGTTTAGGCCCATCGCGTTCAATGTTGTTTGGACTTGAGGGTTCTTCAAATTCGAATAGGTCTTCATGACTTGCCTCAACAAGTCTGGAGACTTCGTCTGTGATGATCATCCCTGAGAAGCTCACCGGCGACAATTACAAAGAGTGGGCCCAATCAATAACTCTGGCTCTCGACGGCAGAAGCAAACTCGGCTACATCACCGGTAACAAGAAGGCACCACCATCGACGGACACAAAGGAATTTCAGCAATGGAAGTCCAAAAACTCAATGGTCTCCTCATGGTTGGTAAACACAATGACAACATCGATCAAGAAGAGCTTCATGTTTCTTCCCTCCGCACGTGATATATGGGAAGCTGTACGTGAGTCCTATAGAGAAACAGGAAACATCTCACAAATCTTTGACATTAAGTCTCGGCTCTGGCAGGTAAAACAGAATGACAAATCTTTAAATGATTACTATCTCAAAAAAACCTCGCTTTGGCAGGAATTAGACTCCCTTACGAGAAAAGTCCACCATTGTCATGCAGATGCTGCGACAGACCATAAAGAAAAAGAGACAAAACGGCTATTTAAGCTCCTTATGGGGCTTAACTCAACTTATGATGATATCCAGGCCCGCATCTTTAGTCAATAGCCTTTACCATCAGTCCGTGTAGCCTTTGCTATGCTACGGAAGGAAGAGTCTAAGTGCAAAACAATGTTACGAGAGGAGTCTATCCCTCGAATTGATGCCTTTGAACTCTCTACTCTTGCTGTTCGCTCAACTGAGCCACACAACCATAGAGGTCGTCTTGTGTGTGACCATTGCAAGAAACAGGGCCATACTAAGGACACCTGTTGGGATCTTCATGGTAAGCCTCCTGATTGGAAGCCAAAGAAAGGCCGAGGCCGTGGTTACGTTGCTGAAAAGAATGAAGGTGCAACCACATCACAGGGTTCTACTTCTCAAAGTGATCCGTTAAACAAAATCCTTGAGATGCTCACTACACTTCAAAATACCCAGCAGCCCCATAAGCAACCAGTTGCTACAGTTGTCAAACGTGGTAATTTCCTAACGGCCCTTACTACTATTAAGAATAAATGCACAGGAAATTGTTGGATTATTGACTCCGGTGCATCTGATCATATGACTGATGACAGAACCTTATTCTCATGCTATGAGCCTACTACTAAGCGACTTACAGTTAAAATTGCTGATGACTCTGATTCTGTTGTGGCTGGTATTGGTACCATTAGAGTTTCCGCTGCACTTACTCTTCATTATGTTTTGCATGTACCAAACCTTAAATGCAATCTCCTATCTGTGAGCCAATTGGCTAGAGAAGAATGTTGCCATGTTAACTTCTTTCCCACTTACTGTTTATTTCAAGATCTACTGACAGGGACGACGATTGGCGTGCGAATGAGTTTAATGGTCTCTATTACCTAGATGAAAGTGAAGTAAGACGTGTCCAATCTTGTAATAAAGTGTCTCTCCTTAGGACTAGTGAGTTGGAGTTATGGCACAAATGGTTAGGTCTTCCAAATTTTAATTATATTGTCTCAAATGTTTCCTTCCATTTGCTCTAATAAAAATTCTTCTGAGTTTTATTGTGGTTCATGTGAAAGCGCTAAACATCATAGAACTACTTTCTCTCGTATCCTGTATCAAGAATCCAAACCGTTTACCACTATTCACAGCGACTTATGGGGTCCATCACGTACTCCAAATCGAACAAAATCACAATGGTTTATCACTTTTATTGATGACCACACACGAGTGAGCTGGGTCTACTTAATGAAAGAGAAAACTGAGGTCCCACAAATTTTTATCAATTTTTATAACATGATTCAGACCCAATTTCAAACAAAAATCCACATCCTTCACACTGATAATGGCACAGAATATTTCAACCACACACTCTCTGTGTTCCTCACCTCTTATGGCATTATCCATAAAAGCACATGTCCTAATAGCCCTCAACAAAACAGTATTGCTGAGAGAAAAAATCTTCACATCCTTGAAACTGCCAGGGTAATTATGTTCAGTAGCCATGTCCCCAAATACTTTTGGGATGATGCCATCCTCACTTCTACCTTCCTGATAAATCATATGCCTAGTAAGCCACTGTCATACAAAACCCCTAGTCAGGTCCTTCACCAACACTACAACTTTCCATACCTTGAAAACACTCTTCCCCTCAAAGTTTTTGGGTGCACTTCCTATGTTCACCTCCATCACACTAATAAACTTGATTCCAAAGCCATCCGGTGTATTTTTCTTGGGTATTCTTCCTCTCAAAAAGGGTACAAATGCTATGATCCTGTCTCCAAACGACTCTTTGTTACCTGTAACGTCACGTTTCATGAGAACGAACCCTATTACACATCATCTATGATTCAAGGGGAGAGTGAGAATGAATCTCAGACATGTGAAACAGCGGTACCTATACTAACGAATGACCTATTTATTGAATTTGATCCTGAACCTAACCTTGACCACATAGATGATAAGGGAAAGCCTAATCCGGGGTAAGACACAAACCAACAGGTTAAGACCTATACACAGAAACCAAGAATAGGTAATGAACCACAGGCTCCTAGTATTTGTCAAGAGTTAGATCTGACAGCAGGTCTAGAAAGGGAACAAGCTATACGAAATGATCCCAACCAGACTATAGAAGACCTTGATCTTCCAATTGTAGTAAGGAAAAAGCCTCGTACTCGACACCCTATAGAAAATTTTGTCTCATATAAGGCTCTCTTTTCAAAATATCATACCTTTGTATCTCATCTTGACAATGTTAGGGTACCAAACAATATTGATAAAGCCATGGCCTCACCTGAGTAGAGACAAGCAGTTGTAGATGAGATGGAAGCACTTAAAAGAAATGGTACATGGGAAGTGGTAGATCTTCCTAAGGGAAAAAAACCAGTTAGGTGCAAGTGGGTGTTCACTCCAAAATATAAAGCAGATGGGAGCCTAGATAAGTACAAGGCGAGGTTAGTTGCGAAGGGATTTTCATAGGTCTATGGGATGGACTATACAAAGACGTTTGCTTCTGTTGCAAAACTTAACATAGTCAGGATCCTGTTATCTTTGGCAGCTAACTTAGATTGGCCTCTGCATCAATTAGATGTGAAGAATGCCTTCCTGAATGGAGAACTCAAGGAAGAGGTGTACATGAAATTGCCTCCAGGGTTCCCAGGAAAAAGTTCTACCCAGGTTTGCAAATTAAAGAGGTCATTGTATGGGTTAAAGCAATCCCCACTAGCTTGGTTTGAGAGGTTCACACGAGTCCTCAAAAAATAAGGCTACAATCAAGGGCAGAGTGATCATACAATGTTCTTCAAACATCAAAGAGATAAGATAACTGTTTTAGCAGTCTATGTTGATGACATAGTCCTCACAAGGGATGATGACACAGAAATAGAACAGATCAAGGCAGCCTTGGCTTAGGAATTTCAAATCAAAGACCTTGGAGAAATGAAGTACTTTCTTGGTATAGAAGTGGCTTGTTCAAAAAAAGGGATTTATATCTCGCAAAGAAAATATATCCTGGATCTCCTGATGGAGACAAGAATGTTGGACCAAGTGATACTCCCATATGAACTGATAAGATTAGTGATGAAGAGGACCTGGGTAAGACTGTAGATACAGGGAGATATCAACGGATGGTGGGAAAACTCATATATCTTTTTCACACTTGACCTGACATTGCATTTGCGGTCAGTGTGGTCAGTCAACAGTCTCATGATCCCAAGCAGAAACATCTCAATGAAGTATACAGAATTCTTCGATATCTAAAGGGTTCTCCAGGTCGTGGACTGCTATTCAAAAAATCTGATTGACAGGATATTGAAATTTTTACTGATGCAGACTGGGCTGGAGATCAAGAGGACAGGAAATCCACATCAGGGTACTGCACATATGTTTGGGTTAATCTTGTCACTTGGAGGAGCAAGAAACAGAGTGTAGTTGCCAGAAGCAGTGTAGAAGCAGAGTTTAGAGTAGTTGTTCTTGGTATTTGTGAGGGAATATGGCTGAAAAGGGTTCTTGAAGAATTGAAGAAAAATCTAAATCTACCTATCAAACTTTATTCAGACAATATGGCAGCCATCAATATCTCACACAACCCAGTCCAACACGATCAGACTAAGCATGTGGAGATAGACCGACACTTCATCAAAGAAAAGATAGACGATAGCATCATTTTCCTAAAGTATGTGCCCTCAAAAAAGCAAACCACGGATGTCCTCACAAAGGGACTAGCAAGAGATAAGTTTGAGCATTTCGTCAGCAAGCTGGACATGATAGACATCTATGGTCCATCTTGAGGGGGAGTGTGGAAATCCCCCACGATTTTAGGAGATACCGAATCAGGCTTAATACCTAGATTTGGTATTATAGGATTTTTAATGTAAATATTTCATTTTGATCTGATTGTTTTTTCCCCGATCAGCTCCCTCAAATCTCGGCCTATCATTAATCGGCCAAACCCTCTCTCTTGTTGTATAAATCTCAGCCTCAATATGTGAATAATATACAGTTGAATCGGATTACCTCATTGTTCTTCACATATATATCAATAGACAATCCCCTATCAATACGAAGACTGAAATGAAAGGATCTACTGCAAATTTTCCTGATAGGTTAGTCTTTGAACTTTGGGTGGAAATTTTGGTGCCAAGGGGACTTCTATTAGAGTCATGCTGCATGATGTAATATCCAATATTTTTTTTTTTCAGTTTCCTCACTGCTAGCGCATATCAGCCTAGTATACAAACATTCAAAGGTCCTGAAGGAGAATCTTGTATAGTGGACAGAGTGGTTCTGTGCTCTGATAAGGATAACAACATGTGCATCAAATTTTTGGTTTGTCATACTCATAGGCCAGAGGTAAATAGTTTTAGGTTTTGTCGTGGAGAGTTTTACTTATTTTGAATTTTCTTATTGACTTCTTTCTTTATTTTTGTTGCTTTAGCTTGGTGACAAATTTAGCAGCAGACATAGTCAAAAAGGTGTTTGTGGAACAATTGTTCAGCAAGAAGACTTTCCATTTTCTGAGCATGGCATTTGTCCTGATCTGATTATGAATCCTCATGGATTTCCTAGGTAATATGATTCATCTATCAATCATATTCTTCAATATGGCATGTGGGAAGCTGGGTAAAAACTTGTCCAATTTCTTTTGACATATCAAGTTATTTGCCATATGGTTGTAAATGAGGGAGATCTGACGTGAGTAGTAAATATTTGATTATTTGGGCATCATATTTAATTTAGAATAAGGGTTTTCCTATTTTAGAGTTTATTTGTATTTGGATATATTGAAATAAGGCATTATATTGGGATCAGTAATGATGTTCTGTTTTTACTCTCTTAATCCCATCCTATTTTCCTTTCCCATCTTTTGCATCATAGTGTCATAATAAAAAGTTTAAACTTATCTTTCTATAAGTACTCCTCCGGTCCTTAATATAAGACCCATTTAACTAATTTGATTAGATTAAGGAAGTTAGGTAAATTAGTTAATCATAAAAAAAGTGACACATTTTTCCTAAAACACCATAATCATCTTTCTTAATACCCCATTCTCCCTCTTCTACTTGATTATGGTTGAGGGAGTATCCATAGGGGTAATTTAGAGAAAATTAATAAATATAAGAAATGGGTCTTATATTTAGGACCAAAACCAACTCAAGAATTGAGTCCTATATTAAGGACTGGAGGAGTATGTTGGAAGGCTACTTTATGGATGCATGATTGTTTTCCCTGCCAGTCCATTTCTATATTACCTTGGATAGAGAAAGAGGAAAAACTAAAGATTTCACACTGTACTTTTGATCGAAACATTGACAGCTAAAATATTTTAGGGCAAGCTATTTGCCTATTTGTGGGTGGCTATTTATGTGATGTAGGCTTTTACTTTTCTATGGATAATTTCTTGGTTTATTGTAAATACCTTTGTGAATTCTAGTAGGTTTAGATTCTCAATCATTTTAGCCAAAATTTATCCTAACAACATGCTAAATATGATGTGTGCGCGTGTATATATATATATATATATATATGGATAGGTGTTCAGATTGCTTGGTCAAGCATGCATAACCCAGTAGATTGTGGGGGGTTTCAGACTCCTGGTAAAACAATGATACTTGAGACTAGTTATGAATTTTTTTGGGGGGGGGAGATGGTGGGGGTGGGGTTGATGAAAGTGCTTTTTAGTTTGGCATAAGTCCAAGATGGAGTGTGTTGAATTGATTGGTACTATACAAGCAAGTGCCATAGCTCCCTCTTATGGGTCGTTATTTTATTTCCAGCTTTTAGTTTTTCTTTCTAGTTGCATTGTTTAACATTGAGCCATCTCTTATTTTTTCCATCAATACCATATTGTCCTTAGGTAAGAAATTTTTTTTTGTAATATTGTTGCTATTTCTTTATTGATCTCACCTTTTTTATGGTATTAGTTGTATGACAGTTGGAAAGATGATAGAGCTACTTGGGGGAAAGGCAGGGGTTTCGTGTGGTAGATTCCATCATGGAAGTGCTTTTGGAGAAAGAAGTGGCCATGCTGACAAGGTTGAAATTGTAAGGTATCTTACTTGTCTATGGTGTAGTCTTTATCATGTATCGACACTTGTATTCTCAATGTTTATTACTCTATGGCAGTGAAACTCTTGTGAAGCATGGGTTCAACTACAGTGGGAAAGACTTCATTTATTCAGGTTTTCCCTTTGGCATCTCCTAGAGTTATCATCTATGCAATAAGTTTTCTATGACAATATTTTTGCTTTTTGTTTAATGAAACAGCTTGTATACAAAGAACACTGATATCAGGTTAGATTCATAGATGTATGATAAAAGTTGACGTATGAATATGATAAGATCTAATTGCATTGTTTGTTCTTGCAGGGTATTTAGTTGGAGTGGATGCTTATGTTATTGTATAGATATTACTAGCATAAATGTAATTACTATAATCTGTATCATCAGTATAGGGTTGAGTATTATTACGTTAGGATATTGTTCTGCCATTATGAGTCATTAATAGTGGGACTCATTTCTCCCTATCTATGCACACCCATTTCCTGATCTTGAATATACCCAAGAAATCCATGTAATCTTTTGTATTTCTTTATATGTTATCAAAGCAATAAATTTTATTTTAGTTTATTTTATTTTATTTTTAATGATTGAGCATTCTGTATCCTTTCTACTCTTCCGGTGACACGGTTGACAGATTGAGGGTTTGAGTTCGAGCATGGGAAAGTATGTTGATATGTGATTTGTAAATAAGGACTTAGGGTATTAAGTTATTTCATTTAGAAATTTTTTAATGTTTATAATATTTAATCGATATTCAAATTAGATATTTAAGGATTTAAGTTGGATATTCAATTAGGATTAGGATGACCCATAACTTGTAAATACGAGTAGTGATCAATATTTTCTCATATGTTTTGATTTCTCAAATTATTTAGTCAACCTTGTCTTGTTTTCCTATTCTCTTTCTATGCTTCTCTCTCTTTCACCCTTCTTCTACAATCACCCTATCAGTGGTACCAGAGCCAATTAACTCTTGACCTGTATGCCTGAAACTTGTTCTCCGAAGAGCAATTTGAAGAATGGGTTCAAGTTATTAAAGAAGAACTGAGGGAACTCAGACCCTTACCTACTATGATTTGGGCTCTGTCTAACCAATAGGGCCTCTGTCTAAACGAATAGAGATGCTCACTCAGGATATAGCATCTGGCAACGATGGGAGCGTTAATGGTCACTGTCGACCAAAGCGACCATGACCATAAGGTAGGGAGTATCGACCGCCCACTTGATTCACTAAAGTGGATTTTCCCTATTTCTAGCGCTCTGACATAAAGTACAATGGATATTTAGATGAGGTACTGGAGGAGTCAAAAGTTATGGCATCCACCTGGATGAAAAAGCATACCTTTGGCACCAAGTGCTAGCATAGGACAAGGAGGGTTCACAAAGCAAGTTCGAATTTTGCAACCACAAACAGTGCTGTAGGTGTGAAGAATAGCAAAAATAATGAATTTCAAATCCCACTTTTTGCTTATTCAGATGAATCGTTGCTGGACATTAGGAAAAGTTGGGAAGAAGATGCAGATTTGAGGGGATTAATTTCACAAAATATTCTTGGGATGGATGATTTTTAAGGAAACATTGCAGATTAGCAGCTGGGAAATTCCCAAATGGTGTAGCGGAAAATACTGGAGTGGCTTCATGCTATCCCTCAGGGCGGGCATCGGGTATTCATGCTACTTATCAAAGGGTGAAGTCATTAATTTGGTGGAAAAATTTATTTACAGATGGTAAAGATTTTATTCAGCATTGTGATCCACGTGCAAGGTCCAAATTCTTGCAGCCTTTTCCCATACCTAATAGAGTGGGAAAGTATCGCTGTGGACTTTATCAAAGGGTTACCTAAGTCCTATGGAAAATATACGGTTTGGGCGATTATAGACAAGTTAAGTAAATAAGCATACTTTGTACCACTCTTCCATCCCTTTTCTGGTCTTTTTTGTTTTAACAATTTTTGGACACCAAACACCAAAAATATAATACCTTACTCTAGGAACCTCTGTTGGCAATATTTTACTAATTATGAGCCACCAAGGACTTATTCAGTAGCTTGAAAAACTAGACTTCTAAGAATTTCTTTTAAAAACTCAAGGTACCAACGGAATGGAATTCTCTGAAAAATCAAAAATCCAAGGATTAATTTTATCAAAACTAACTCGGTGGTTCAAACACTATTAATTCCTGTTTGCAAAAACTTTTGATAACAAAATAGATCCGGATTCTTCCTCTTTCCTATTGCCCAACACATTCTTAATATAATTTGAAGAACCCATTTCTTACCATGTCAAGACTTAGAACCTCTAGCATAGGCATACAAATCATTCAGGCGCATTTCATACATTTGCCCTATGAATATATATATCTATCAATTTTAGGTATTAAGTTGATGTTTAAAAACTTATTTGCCTTGTATGTGTTGGGAGAAGCCTAAGGATTGGTGCAAATGGCTTGCCTTGTTGAATGGGGGTATAATGCCGCCTCAACAAGGATAATTCCTTATGAGTTGTATAGTCATAAGTCACAAGTGCGTGTCCTTTATTTGCCAAGAAATGCCTTTGTGAGCGTGAGAAAAGACTTTATTGATTGCTAAATATAACCTACATAGGGCTATGAATAGGATGAAGCAAAAAGCGAATTTGCATCGAACAACTGGGGAGTTTCAAGTGGGACAATGGGTTTTTCTCAAGTTCAAACCGCGCAGACAGATTTCTGCTGCATCTAGGAGCTCTCAAATATTGGCTCCTGGACATTTTGGACCTTATAGAATTTTGCAATGGGTAGGGCTAGTTGCATACAAATTGGTGCTGCCACTTGATTCAAGGATACAATCCACCTTTCACATCTCCTTGCTGAAGTTGTCATAATCTAACTGTTAAGCAACGCACTCTCCCATTGATTGGCCTACTTCACCTTAACACTTGGAACTCAAGAAGATTTTGAATAAGAGAATGGGGAGGAAAAGACGCAGAATTATTTCAGTAGTCTTGGTCCAATGGAAGAGCCTTCCGGATGAGGAACTATATCGATTGCAACAACACTTGTCATTTCACATCATGGACCCTTAAGGGCAAGAACTCTTCACAGAGGGGTATTGATATGTGATTTGCGAATAAGTAATTAGGGTAGCTAAGTTATTTTATTCAGTGTATTAGAATAATTTATTATGATTTGGATAGAATATTATATTAAGATTTAGATAGAATATTTTATTCATATTGAAATTATATATTTAAGGATTTGAGTTAGATATTTAATTAGGATTGAGATTATCCATGACTTATAAACATGAGCAGTGGTGAGTCTTTCCTCATATGTTTTAAATTATCGAATTATTTAGTAATTCTAGTTTCTTTTTTCCTATTCTCTTTTTGTTCTTCTCTCTTTTTCACCCTTCTTATGCAATCACCCTATCATATGTTCCTCAAGAAAATCCTTATATGGCTTAAAGCAAAGTCCTCATGCTTGGATTGACAATTTAAGTATTGTGGTTCAAAATTTGATAGGAGTCAAAAGTAAGTGACCATTTTGTGTTCTATTAGAGAACAAATGCTATCATGATTCTCCTAATTGTGGGTGTTGATGAGATTGTGATTATGGGTAGTAATACCTCGGGAATTTTATCACTCAAATCCTTCCTTCACTTTTTCCAGACAAAAGATTTGGGTTCGCTAAAGTACTTATTAGGAATTGAGGTTTTGAGGAGTAAGAAAGGCATTGACTCAGGAAATATGTTCCTGACATTTTGAAGGAAATAGGAAAGGGAGGAGTTGCACCATGCATCACGTTGTGGCCCCTGATCCACTACTTGATGCTGATAAGAGCAAACTGTTTGAAGCTCTTGAGAAATATTGGAGACTAATTGGGAATTGAACTATTTCATGGCTAGTCATCCTTGTATCACTTACTTAGTCAATGTGCTCAATTAATTCATGGCATCGCCAACTGCTAATTAGTCAGAAGCTTTGGAGTATGTCTTTTATCACCTAAAGGGAATCTCAAGTCGAGTACAAGAATCAGGATCACATAGACATTTAGTGTCCTCGTGGGGGCAAATTTGGGGTCCTAGAGGAGCAAGGAGCAAGATGTGGTATCAGAGTTGAGCACAGAATCAAAGTATGGACGTATGGCACAATCTGTGTGGTAGATAGTGTGGGTGTATCAATTATTGAAGGAGGTTGGTCTCAAGACCTTGTTACAAGTGAAGCCATGATGTGATAGTTAAGCTGCCTTACACATATGACATGGCCTCCAACTCTGTGTTTCATGAACTTGCAAAGTACATTGAGATTGGTTGTCACCTTCTTAGGGATAAGATTAAGTAGATTTTTATTTCTACAGGACGTGAAAATTGGGAATAATTGGGTGATCTATTTACAAAAGCCCTCAATGGGGCTAAGGTTGATTACCTTTATAGCAAGTAGGGCATGATTAATAGCTATACTCCAACTCGAGGGGGAGTGTAGAGATATTATTAGCATTAACGAAAGTAGTATAATACATATCATTAGTATAGGATCAGATATTATTACATTAGGATATTATTCTATGTCACTTTGAGTCATTAATAGTAAGACTTGTCTCTCCCGTATATGTACCCGTTTCCTAACCATGAATATAGACAAAAATTCATATAATCTTTTCTATTTTTCTATAGTCATTGAGGGTGCTTTTGCCTTGACATTTGTTATTTTGTGGCTTCTTGTTGGTGTTTTTAGATGGTTTCTTAAGGAAATGTTCATGTTTAATACAGAGAGATTGAAAAGCTTTAAGGCAAAAAATAATTTTTTTTATTATTTCTTTATTCTTTTTGGCTAACTGTGTTAAAATGAAAATATCATTGTGTGAATCCATAAAGTTGGAGGCCTTATTTCAGCAATTTAAACTGCCTTTGGCTAATTGTTTGAGTATCCTGATTCACCTTTTTACTCTTCAGGTATTGCGGGTTGCCCGTTGCAAGCATATCTTTTTACGGGGCCAATTTACTACCAGAAATTAA
This sequence comes from Neltuma alba, assembly GCF_004799145.2. NCBI lineage: Eukaryota > Viridiplantae > Streptophyta > Magnoliopsida > Fabales > Fabaceae > Neltuma > Neltuma alba. The sequence continues at coordinate 34,860 of NW_021636083.1, forward strand.
AACACATGGTGGGTGTGAAATTCTAAAATAAGATTGTCTATCTTTTTCACTTCTTATGCCTACTTTCAAGACTTTGATTATAGAAATGTTTGTATTTTGTTTATGTTCAATCTTGTGCGAGTGGATAATGCATTTCTTCTAACGATCGAGTTGTGTTGCTTGAAAGGTTATTTGATAAGAGTAGTCTTTACTTTGGCACTCCAGGGATGCTCTGCTTACTAGCAAATGATGTTCTGTTCACATGCTCATGGCTCATCAACTATCATATTTGTCCACCTTTTTTTTTCCGCTCAAATCATATTTGTCCGCCTTACATTGAAAGAGGGCCACACAAATTTCATTTATCCTGTCAGGAAAATAAAGGCACGAGATGCTGATATTTTTTCTAAGACTACTTTTGTTTGTTAAATCTATGTGGAATTGTATCTAGATTCACATCCCTTGTAGACGCAACATTCATAAGCGATTGCAAACACTTGGTCCTTGGCATCTCTTCCAGTTATTCAGAATTTCACATAACTATTCTTTGTAGGTGTCATGCTTCTATTGGGAAAAGCAAGCTAATTGTTCATTTACCAGATAGCTTATTTTTTTCCTTTTGACTTTTCAAATATTCAAGATGAAATTAATGCTCCTATTTTAGTTTAATATACTGATACTATTATTTTTATATTAGAAGAAAATTTTATATTTGATATCAAGTAACTTAATAGACCTTCGCTGACAGTTTATTTATCTTAAGATAGCATTTTACATGAGAAATCATTTTATTTTTTGTTTACAAAGTAATATTGTAACCTTCAATTTATGAATATTTCCTCTTATGACTTCACATTTCCTTGCATTCCATATGAATAAAATTTGCTGGGATTTTAAAAGCAAGGTCTCTGGTGATGTTCAGGTGCTTGGTAAAATGCATGCTCGAGGAAATGGTCCACGTGCAATAATGACTAGACAACCTACAGAAGGGAGGGCTAGAAATGGAGGTTCTGATTCTATCCTTTTTGTTGAATTGTTGAGTTTATAGTTTACAAGAAAAGGATACCACGAGATGATAAGCAAGAAGCACTTGATGACATCGCTCAAATTCAATGATAAAAGAAGAAATACTTGGATATATATGAGGCGTTCATAGAGGCGGCTCAACAACGACAATTTTGCTAGGAGAGCCATTCTGAACTTAAATGCCTAAGCAACGTAAGCTTAAAGGGCTGAGCAATCTTAATTCAAGGCTTTCTAAGTTTCTGCATAGACCGAAACTCCTACTCTTTATATCTTTGGCAATAATTAAAACTTACAAAAAGCAACCCTGTCTATTTCTTAAAGCTTTTGCCCGGATCCAGACCACGTGAAGGTAGCCCTCCCGTGTCTTTTTTAGTGAATCATCCTATCTGAAAGTGATACTTGATCCGGAATATAACATGCGTATAGTGGCTAGGGTGAAGATAATGAAGATACCAAAATAATAGCATTGTTATGTGGTAGCCTGACTTGCGTCTACTTATAATTAATCCCCCTTCAGGTCTGCGGGTTGGAGAAATGGAACGTGATTGTTTGATTGCTTCTGGTGCTAGTATGTTGATTTATGAGAGGCTTATGTTATCTAGTGATCCTTTTGAAGTTCAGGTGACTCCTGTACTTTGTTATTGTATGCATACATTTTGACATATTGCATTGTCTTTTTTTTAATTTTTTTTTTGGTGGCATTTCATTTTTTTTAATCATCCCAATATAGATGCAATTCTTAAACTTTTTCATAATTGTTCTAAAATAGTAATTGCTTGCAGCAATGCCGTCAATTCACATTTTTGTGTGATGAACAACCTTGCTTTCATAAATAGCAAACAATAAATCCCATAAGGTTTTGCTCCTCTAATCCTATTTATAAGTCACTTTCAGTATGTTTCATACAAACCGATAAAAACTTTAAAACTATATTAATCCTCCATTAAAATATAACAATTTTTTAACTTTACCACTATTAATATATACACCTTTGAAAAAAATAACTATCTACAATATAATAAATGAAGGACAAAATGGTAAATTCATTCAAAAAATTTAATGAAGTGAGTTATAAATAGGATTAAGGAAAACCTTCTCTTCCTGTCTTATAATTAGGACCAAAGGAGTATCTTACAAACCAATCGGTCAATGATGTATTATTTCTTGTAATTGTTATATATTTGTGGGTTAAAAATATATTTGCTTTTGACATTTGTGCTTATACTGCTAATAAACCTAATAGGTACTACCTCCAGTCCTTAATATAAGACCCTGTTTGAATTTTATTTTGGTGTTAAATATAAGACCCTAATCTACTTTGTCTCTCATATTTATACATTTTTTTCCAAAGTAGCCCTTCTAACAATAATAGTTCTAGTCAATACACTTGATTAGTAAAGATATTTTAGGAAATACAACACATATTTAGGACAAATAACTAACTCAACTTATTTCCTTAATCTCCTCAGATTAGTCAACTGGCTCTTATAATTAGGACCGGAGGTAGTAGTATTTATGCAACGTAGAGAAGCTTGATTAATACCCAAAGAAAAAGGGAAAGCCTGTGTGTTAAATGCAGCCTATCTTATGTTTTCTTGGGCAGTTTCAATTTAATTTAGCTATTGGCCTGACTTAATTTTAATTTCACAAACTTTGGTTGATTATATTATGGGAGTTTCCGAGATTGCTCTTATCCATTGCACCATCTTAAGGGCGTCAGGCTCTTTCTGATTAGCTTGGAATTTCAAATCTCAATAAAATAAAAAAAAAGCGAAAGTCCATTCATTATAACCTTTTCTAATTGATTTGAATGATTGTAGTTTATATCCAATTTGTCTGATGATATCTATCTTTTGACACAGGTCTGTAGGAAGTGAGGCTTGTTAGGGTATTATCACCATAAGCTGAAAACTGGAATTTGTTCATTTTGTAAAAATGGAGATAATATTTCTACCATGAAACTACCGTATGCTTGCAAGCTCTTGATCCAGGTTTGTTTTCTGCTTCCCCACAAGAATATCAGCAGTTTTGAATCTTCTGCAAATCCTCAAATGCTTAAATCAATCAGTTCAGATCTACCCCATCCCCACAATATATATATATATATATATATATATATATATATTTATATAGAGTACATTAAAAGTGGTCATGCACATCTATAATTCTTTTTTGTTAATTTCATTATGCTATTTGGTAGTAGACACTAGCTCCGAATTTCTTATAAATAGGCATGGAGGTAATTTCATCTTATTTTTCGTTGTTAACTCATTCGTTTCTCAAATATTCAGGAGCCCCAATCAATGAATATTGCACCTCCCTTGAAACTGGCAGAGGCATAAAGGAGTGAAGACCATAGATTCTCTCCTCCCCCCCCCCCCCGGCTTTATTTAGGCGTGCTTAAATACTCTAGCAACTTCACGTTTTTGGGTCTCTTGATGTGAAGCACATACTCTTCTGCCACACACTTTTATATGCAACTGGAGATTCTTGGATATAAACGAAAGGAGAGATTCCATTGGCTAGTCGTAAGGTGATGAGCTGCTTCTTGCTTTGTAAATTAAAATGTAAAAGATAGCCATTCCATCGAAAATTGAAGATGGAAGTATAAAGAAAAAAATATCATTTTATCCCAAATTAAGGGCTTTAAATTTTGAAATTATCTTCAAGAATGTAATGACATAAGTAATAGTATGAAATACCATATTCTATGTATATATGTGATATAAATTTAAGTCTTTTCAGTATGAAACTGTAATTTTAAATATAGTTGATTTGAAGTCTTCAATTGTGGACCTTTGTTCCTTTTGTTTGATGTCTGGATTGAACTTGAGTTTCTGGGTAAAAAAATTATTGGGTTTCTGTTGACTTGTGTAGTCTTTTGTAAACCTTTTGTTATCTAAAAAAAATTGAAGAGGGATGAGGAAAGTCTCATCTAAATAAACTCTTCATTTATTATCTCACTTCATCATACATCACCTCTTCTCATGTTGTTCCCAGTCCAAGAGGAAGAACTCAAACCAAGTACCTCCTCTATTCCAGAAGTCTACGATGTCCTCTTAGCTCTCCCTTGAAACCAGTCACATTAACATGATGAGTTGCTTATATGGGACCTACGTTAATGGCAAGTTTTGCCTCCCTTGATGATAATGGCTGTGTTCAATTGGATTGGTCGGAAAGTGCACCATAGCTCGCAAAGCATAGAATTGATGGTTCAATTCGGATTCTTGCCCAGACCGTTTGAAGAATTTGTATCACAAAGATAGTTTGGGATTCAATCCCTTTTCAGAGTGATTCCTTTTTGTGTTTGGCGTTTCTTTTAGCCCTCTCATGTTTTTTTTTTTAATTTCTCATGCATCTGAATGCCGAAGATGGGGATGACTTAGGTGTTACGAAAATTTTGCAGTAATAGAACAATTTAAACTTAATCAATATAGAGTAGAATGAAGAAGATATCGCCTATTGTTTGAAGGAAGAGTAAGAAAAGATGTACACAGAAATCTATATTCATTCGTTCTACCACTTGAGCTACATTTAGCTCCTAGAACATTTTTGAGATTTTAACTATAACCCCAAGACTTAGTGGGCTCTTGATGCCACTGCATTAAAGCAACATCTATGTACTAAGGACAGTCACTTCCCTTACCAATTTGTAAGACTATATGCCTACTTAGAATCCCACAATCCTAAACAATAAGTGAAAAGTTTTTCTTTTAACAAAGTAAATGGTAAACATTAAAACTCAATAAATTTTCTAGAGAATGTTGGCAATGAATAAGTACTTGAGAATAATTTTTTTTTGTATCTCTTCTTCTCTTGTTCTATTATTTTTCACTTAATGCAACTTTTTCTATTTGTAATGCAGCTCTGAAGTTTTCTGTTAGGCATAAAGAGTTTTTCCTGTTGAAACTTGTGTCTGTAGTAGTTAGGGCATTAAATGAAACTTCATGTTGAAATTTGACTTTGATGTAGTCGACGAGATTTAATGCTTCTGACAAGAGTGCTTTTAGGTCTTAATCTTCTCATAAGATCTCAAAACTTTCTTTGATCTCATGCAAAGAGTGCTATATTATATTCTAAAGATATTTTTGACAAGACACTCACTTAACAATTTGTAAGACTATTTTCAAGTATGGAGAAAAGATTACTCAAAAAGAAACCCATTGAACTTTCAGCAAACTGAAGTTACTTAGAGGAAATCATAACGTGAAGAGTGAAGAGTGGCTCGGATAGGATTAGAGTTACTTTTTATTTGCATTGAACTTAAAATATATTCGAGTCAGATGTTTATAATATAGTTTTAGAATTTTGGAACAACTCAAATATAAAAAGTGTCTCGGATAGGATTAGAATCATTTTTTATTTGCATTGAACTTATGAGTTAGATGTTCAAAATATAGTTTTAGAATTTTGGAGCAACTCAAATATAAAGAGAGTTAAGTTTGACTTTTGACGAACTTAGAGTTGACTTGAGTCAAATACTTAAGATGTAAGATACTATGTTCAGATAGAACTTGGGGCCTTTTTGACTTATCAAACTTAAAACCTATGCGAGTTGGTAGGCATAGATTCAAAATAAACCTACTTGAATTTCCTCTGCCACAGACTATTTTACACCGGCGACTATCAAGAATACTCAACATTCGTAAAAAGAAACATTTGAAACTCCGAACCGACTCCAATCAAACGCAACTTTTGGGACATTTTAATCAAATTGAGAGATGAAAAAACATTTTTATCAAATTGAGAGAGGAAAAAAACATTTTTATGTTATCTTATAGATTTATCAATATATTTCTTATCATCAGAACATTTTTATGTTATCTTGTAGATTTATCAATATATTTCTCATCATCAGAACATTGGGCGTAATAGTTCTTCCCTGTTGTTTGCCAGCTTACTTCCTCGCTTCCTCAGCTGCCTTTCGTCGGCTCCTCTTCCGCCACTGCTGAGCAGCTCCTTCCTGAATGAAGCATCGGCATCAGATTGCTCTGATTCACCACCGTTTCGTCTCATAGGATTGACAACGAACTTGGAAGTGGCTCCAGATAAATCAATATGCATTATTAGCGCTTTCCTTTATGGTTGATTAAAAAGGTCCAGAACCAATGCACTACTCGTCCATGAAGGAGGAAGAAAGAGTGATTTTGTGTTGGGGAAAGAGGAGGATCTGTGAAAAATTTGTGTTGGCGGTGGCTGAGTCTAAGGAAAAAGATGAGGGAGGAAGAAGACTAACAATGAGAGACAAGAGAGCGAAAATGAATGGGATCCACTTCAAGAAAATAACAGACGTTTGGGCAAACTAATAAGAGTGGGAAAATTGCTTCGTTTTACAAAGTTTGTGTGCTCTTTTGTATCCTTCAAAACTTTATGATGCCTTACATTTATAGTGGAAAACTATATTGTTAAAATTACACCTTAATTCTTATTTAAAATTCCATTAATTGCAACTTTTATCATTTATTGGATGTAATGTATAGAATTGAACATGGATAAATTTGAAAAAAGAATTTTAGATAAAATTAATAAATTTATTTTCCACTCCTCAATTTTAATAAAATGATTAGAGGTGCCTTATAATACGGAGGCATAAAAATACTCAATTATTTTTTATACTGATAAAAACACTCAATTATAATTTCAATACTTTGATTTTTTTAGGAACACGTTTTTGACTTGCTCCACTAACTGAAGAAATTAAGTTGAGTCTCTCTCTCTCTGTTTTTTTTTTTTTAAATTAAATTCGTATGGGAATGATGCTTCTCCCTGCTTCACTATTTGTCGCGACTAATATAGTCTTGTAATATTTTGGGCTTAAAACAATATATAAGCACTTAATTAAATTACACGATTCGTAATTTAATTAAGTGCATGCGAGAGAAATTTAAATATGCACATAGTTGATGCATTGGCGTAACAATAATGCTGTCTTTCAAATGTATTTATAAAAATTATCTTTAATTAAGACTATCAGCTACTGACTAAAAAGATAAAAATCTCTTGTCATTAATCAGATAAATGTTAGATGGGAAGGTGCTAAATAAAATTATGCATCATTTAACTACAACTAATTATTAATTAGTGATAAATAACTCCTATAAGAACAGAGGGCAATGATTTGGATATAAGTGCTACTGTCATCAATTAACTTCAATTTCTACTAAATGTTTTTTTTTTAATACAAGTAGTAAAAGTACTACTACCGGGCTCCTATTTATAAGAGAGAGAAAAATTCTTTTCATCATATTTATTAGTTACAATATTCAATTTTTAATATGAAGGTATTATTTTACCTTTATTTATTATTATGTAGTTTTTTATTTTTTTCTTTGAAAGTATATATACTAAATAGAGTTACAGCTGGAAAGTTATTTAAGGCAACTTTAATAAGGTTTAAGTTTATTATTTTATTTTGGTAAAATATGCTGGAAATACTTTTACATAAGATCAGATAAGTATTAAATAATAAGGGTTAATATCATTATTGATATTTATAGTTTGATTAAATTTTGATTTTGATCAGTTTCAAATTATGATTCTTTTTTCATCCTTATATGTAGTTTATTCCATCCAAAATATTAGTCCTTGTAGTTGTATAAAAACTTGAATATTAGTTTGGCAATGTTAATTTCGTTGATGCTGCTAAGTATATGTATCAAAACAAAAACTCATTAAAATTATAGGGACTAAAATAAAAACTCATAAAAGTATAGGACTATAATCAAAACTTGTTAAAAGTATAAATAAGAAAGATAACTTGAATGCTTGATTAAAAACAAAGAAATCAAGTTTGAGCAGAAAAATTGATTTTCTACAATAAAATATGATTTGCAACATTTGACTTCATGTTTAGTTTTCTTACTTCTAAATAGTTTTCATCCATTGGAGGGGCTGCAATCATTTTTAGTGCATGCAAATCTTTTTCAACCATATGAAATATTTTTTTTTTTTTGGGTAAGATATGAAACATATTTTTAATTATATGCAAATGACTTTCATATTAAAGACTTTTGCAAATAATTGAGAATCTGTCTCACACAGGTAAAGAAAAGTTATGGGAATCATGGCACCAAGTCCTTCTGACCAAAAAAAAAAAAAAGAAAGAAAGATTTTTCAAATAATGACTTTTCCCCCAATTTTCCCTGAAAAAAGTAATTGGGAATTTTTTTAATTTATGTTTTTAATGAGTTTTGATTTTAATCTCTATATTTTTAATGAATTTTGGTTTTGGTTACTATATTTAATGGTATTAACAAAATTGATGTCACTATTGCAAAACTAAAATCAATGATTTGAAATTATAAGAATCAAAACCATTAGGACTAAGACAACGATTTGAAACTATAAGTATCAAAACTAAAATTTAATCAAAGTGTAAGGACTAATAATATTAACTCAAATAATAATCCAATTACTACAAATTTAAGGATCAACAGAAATGTATACACATATGCTGGCCAAAAAAAGAAAAACAAGAAGAAGAAAGAAATATGTACGCATAAGTAATTCCTCCATATGAAAAGGAAAAGAACAAGAAAGAGAATGCACGCAATTCACAAAAATCTCAAAAAGTTAAAGAATTCAAAATTCATAAAAAGAGAACAAATAAAAGAAAGTGAGCATTCTAATTAAATCTGCTAGAAATGTCAAAACTCAAATTAAAGCATGCACTTTTAACAAATTTTTAATTAGACCAAGAGGTCTTATTAGGAATTGTTGAATATTGTTAAAAGACTAAAATATCCTTTATAATTTAAAATAATATTATTCAAAAAACAAAAAAAATTAAATTGTGAAAACTTGACGTTATATAGAACTTATTTATAAAAAAATTTCATATAAGAAAATTTGGAAATACTAAGGGCAAAAAATTGACAATGCACAATATAAGATTTTATACTAAATCTAAAATATTGATAAGAAATTTATGGGAACAAGGATTTTTTTTCTTGTAATGGGAACAAGAACCTTTTAATTACTTGATTCCAACACCATTAAATTAATAATTTTTTTAGTTAAAAAATCAGTTTTGACCCAAAAAATAGTTAAAAAATAAGAATATTAATGTATTAGTTGATTTAAGCATCAAATTTGTCATTTCTTTCTTAGATGTTCTCATCATGTTATATTTTATCATCTCATTACTAACATTCGTACTAATAATTAATATAAACTTATATTAGAAATCTAAATAATTTTTTCAGTGTTTCATGGAACGGATGGAATAATATGAGCTGCTCAATATAAATTTATATACAAAAAAATCATACATCTTAGTCTTTTAACAATATATAGAGCAAGAAAGAGTGAAGCTAGTGGATTATCTGATAGCATCTCAAGAAAAAAGAAGCTAGATCATAAATCGATTGGAGCAATTGCCAATTTACTAACTTAAAGCGGTATTTTAGTCTTTTAACAATATTAAAAAATCCCTAATAAGACCCTTGGCCTAAATAGAGATTTGTTAAAAGTGTGAGCCTTTATTTGGATTTTGATATTTCAACTGAATTAAATTGAAATTCTTCCTCAAAGAAATCTTTTTAATTTAAAGAAACAGAGAATCCTATCATATATTCAATGTATATTCACACACACGCCCACGAAATAAACACATCCAAAATTTGAAGTTGAGCATTTGTTCATCAATGATTTGTGTGCATTGTATTTTTTTTCCCCCTCAAAGTTTGTTCATTGTATATATGATTCACCGAAAACGTGAGTCTTGATTTCAGTAATTGTATCACTTTCCACTCTTTCTTTTGTTTTTTTTTCCTTTTTCTTTTTCCTTTTTTGATAAAGTTTTTTCCCTTTTTCTAATTTTCAGTTTCATCCATACTTTTACGGCCAGTTTTCTTTGGTGACCTTCCACCATCCAGAAGTTTAGAATTAAATCCATTTAAACAAAAGAAATGCATATTTGACTAGCGCATTATATTTTATAGAGTTCAGGAAATAAAATGTGTATTTATGACTCATAAATAGTATGGATAGATTCTTTGTATCTTTTCTAGAAGATTATATTTATTATATCTATTTTGAATTTCAACTCCAAGTGAATATTATTCTATTAATCCTGTTTAACAAATAATGCATAAAAGTAAATAAGATTGTTTTTAAGAAATACCAAATTTTACTTCTACATTTTTTAATAAAATCACCTTAATTTGGTATATAGTTTCGCAAAATAAATGATCTTATTAGAAAGTAGATATGTCGAACAAAATAATAGAAAGTAGATCATGGTCAAATTTTTAGTTTAATTCATAATCTTTTTTATAAAATTAATTGTAATCTAATGCTTGCCACATTTATAAGAATGCACATTTCTGTGACATTTTTTTCAGAACATTAGCCAGATGTCCAGATCATAAGAAGAATAACGAATTATGCAATAATAATGTAATAACATATTCATTGAACTGCCAAATTCTCTATTAAATTAACAAATCACTTATAGTAATGATTGCCATTCTAGCTAGTTTTTTTAGAATGATTTTATAGCGTGTTTTTTATGCTAAAACATGTTTGAGTTACAAAATTAATTTAAAAATAAAAAATATATTTTAATCTCAAATAAAACAACCAAAAATTGAAAACTACGCTAGAAAATCACGAGAATTTTTTTCAAAAAAAATTAATGAAAAAGAATGATAAGGGGAAAAAAAAGGGTAATTATACCTTCAAAAACGGGCATTTCGTAGTTTGACATCTAGGCACGCAATCCCTAATGCTGAGCCCAGTCTGGCTAGGATCATGTAGTTAAAAACTTGGCTTATAAATAGTCTTCCATTGCTATAGTATTGCCATACGCCCAATACAATAGATAGAATAAATCACAGAAATAGATAGAGGGTCTTAGCGTTGAAGTGAAGAGGGCGTCAATGAAATAAAGTGTTAGACAGAGGAGGACTCCTTAGTGATTTGCAGAGAAACAAAAGTTAGTAGAATTCGGGAAAATTTTCCAACATCTCTCTTTATCTAATTTGTGAGTTTATCTCCTCTGCTGGGTCTCGATTTTTATGTATGGTTGTTTGATTACTCGTTGATTTTTATCGAACTTTTTTGTATACTTGTTGTGATTTATTTGTATTAGATATAAGGAGAAATAGAGGGAAGATATGTAGAACTGTTGGAAACGAAAATAATGTGTGATACTTTTCATGGATATTTTCTTGATGCTGGAAACCCCAAAATTCTATTATTTTGAAATTGATTTTATTTCATTGATATTTTTATGTTTTTGGTGTTTAAATCTCAATTCTTTTCTTGGATGTGTCCCTTGGGCCAACTTAAGAGATCAGATTCCAGGAGCTCTCTTTTCTAGTACTCAATCACTCAAATTTTCGCTCATTTATCTTTTAAATTGTATGGTATAACATAGCGTCGGAACCATATTTTGAGGGATTATATTGAATGCATACAAAGTTTTTTGCCAATTTCAACCAAAACACCTAGTAAAAAATTTTACATTCAAAATGCACTTTGTTCTAAATTGAATTGAAAATTTCCAATTAATAAAGACTGTTTGGAATTTCTTTTTCTTGATGTGAAAATATCTCCATTCATTCATTGGATGTGTTTTCTTGGGCCAACTTTTGAGAGGTCTCATTTTAGGAGCTCTCTTTTTTAGTACCCTATTACTCAAATTTTCACTCATTAATTCTATTTTGAATTGTGTTGTATCACATGGCCTTTAAACCATATTTTGAGGCATTACGTTGAATGCATACAAAGTTTTTCACCAATTCCAGTCAAACTAAGAGTCAAGTAAAAAATTTTACATTCAAAATACGTTCTGTTCTAAATTGGATTGAAATTTTCCAATTAATGAAGCAACCCTTTTTTATATTAATTGTGTGACGGGCTCGTGACATTGTTTTATGATTGAGCATGAAATCAACAAAAGTTTGTGAGTATGACATATGCAAGCAATGCTATTGATTTTATTCAAATGACTTATTTCAATTAATATAATTGAGTGTTTTTTTAAACTATATTAGTGATTGCAACGCATTGTAGAGTCTTCTAATCATGCTTCAAAAGTATTACATTTTCAAGCTCACTTGATGTGAAAAACAGGTGTGCATTCATAATATTCATTCTATGATGGAGCACTCAAGAAACCAGCACAATGGGGAAGAGGAAGAACTAGTTTTGTTGAATGATTCAAGTTTGCTTTCCCACCAACTTGGGAGAGACCTTTCAATGAATTGTCTAATTCGATGCTCAAGATTTGATTATGCAACACTGGCCTTGTTGAATAAGGATTTTCATTCTCTTATTAAGAGTGGACTATTATATCGTCTAAGGAGAAAGGCAAATATTGTAGAGTATTGGGTTTACTACTCATGTAGCCACCTTGAATGGGAGGCCTTTGACCCAAACAGTGGCCGCAGGATGAAGTTGCCCAAGATGCCTTTAAATGAATTCTTTCAGAGTTTAGATAAGGAGTCATTGGCTGTTGGCACAGAGCTTCTTGTTTTTGGAGGGGATGTAATGTCTCCTATCATTTACAAGTACAACATTTTAACAAACATTTGGTCCTCAGGCATGTCAATGAATACACCTAGATGCCTGTTTGCCTCTGCCAGCCACCATGAAATTGCTTTTATAGTCGGGAGGCTGTGATCCACTGGGGAATATCTTAAGCTCAGCCGAACTTTATAACTCAGAGACAGAAAAATTTGAGATTCTTCCAAGTATGAATATATAAAGCCAGGAAGTTGTGTTCTGGTTTTTTCATGGAGGGGAAGTTTTATGTAATTGGTGGGATTGGTGATGGGGGCATGATGCAACTTACTTGTGGAGAGGAGTTTAACCCAATCACAAAAACATGGAAGCTAATACCTGATATGTTGCCAAGGCGAACAGCCCCTCCTAACAAGGCACCTCCTTTAGTTGCTGTTGCAAACAACATATTATATGCTGCGGATTATGGAGAACAAGTGGTAAGAAGATATGAGAAAGAACAAAACTCATGGGTCATAGTAGGGGGACTACCTGAGCGAATGGCTACAGTAAATGGTTGGGGATTAGCCTTTAGGGCTTGTGGTGATAATCTAATTTTCATTGGTGGTGTAGGTGGAAGAATGGTTAAGGTATATTCTTGCATCCCACAGCAAGGCGAAGCACTACAGTGGAACCTACTTGCTAGTAATGACTCAAGGAACTTTGTGTTTAATTGCACAGTGATGGGGTGTTAATGATTTTCAAGGGTATTAATATGTACTCTTTTCATTTCAAGTAGATGAAAATCAACTAGTTTGCAATGATCTCTATTTTAGGTTATGAATAAATAATTTCAGAACTTTTGCATGTGTTCATGTTGTTCCTTCTATTAACTGTTTCATTTCAATTAGGATCCTTTGGGCATAATTTACTCAAATATTCTGTTGCAAAGAAATATGTGTTCGTGTTGGATGTTATTCTTGTATCTATAGAAGGGAAGATGGAGAATAGCTAAGAAGCTTGGCCAGATATAGTATGCATGCAACCATATTAATATGTTAAATGCCACCTATAGCTATGCATTGATTCCTAGCCATAAATCTCTAACTTAATTTTACTTGATTAATTCTATAACAAGTACAGGGAACCACGCCCCAAAATATAGCTATTAGAGTTGGAGGATCCAAGACGTTATAAGATCTTCTTTTTAAGGAAATCCAACTAATGTGGGACTCATAACAAAATCGTTATCATTCTGTGATATGATATTTTGCTTCAAGGCATCCAAAACGTGTCATGTCTTCTATCAGCTTAACTCTTTGGGTTTTCATATTCATGAACTCATATCATTGTGACTAAGTTGCTGCTCATAATAAAGCACGGGGTTTGATCGAGACATTTATGGATGATGATTACTGAATATTCAACAACAGTGAAACCTTTAACTATAAAAGGCGGCCAACAAACAAGAGTTCGAGATGAATACTTGTAAATGTGTCAGTTATCTCTTACACTTAGCGATAATTGGATTTAATTTTAGTATAAATAATTAATGCACTTGATCAGCATCAACTTGTACGCATACTTCGAAATCAGGCAAGAAAAATCGTTCAAACGCAGATAGCAATACACACACACATGACTAAAAAAAGGGAAAATTATATTTGAATATATTTGCCATGCAAATTGATACAGATTTGTTATGGATTTGGGACACATCTAGGCCTTTGTGATGGACTTTGTATAGAATGGTCTGTCACAAATTTTGTGGCTGCAAAAACCTTTTTGGCGGGTTGTTTGGAATGGAATTAAACTTTTCGATCGTGAAATCTGTCACATTATTATGATTAATTTTTGTCCACCACAACTAATTTAATGGCAATACATAAGCACTCGACTTGAGGATTTTAGGATAGAAGAGATTATTGCAAAATTCAGTCATTTAGTAATATTTGAGCTAGTTTAACGAAAATTTCATTCCAGCAAGTTTTCAATGATTTTTTAATAGATTTTGAAGACAATTCAACTTGATGTAATTAGCGTTGTCGTTAGTTAAATAATTCTTTAATTATAGGGTTAAGGTACTAAAATGTCCTAGAAGTATCTGTTAGAGTATAAATATCTAAGTATAACTAATTTATAATATTGGTTATATTAGTTAGATTAGTTCAGTTAGAATAAAACTGATTGAACAGCTCACGTGTAGTCCTTTTCATAATCTGTATATATATCCAAGATGAAATAATAGAAAAGTAACTTTCCCATTCTTATCACCATGTTCACTCCGTAACAGTATCCATGAAGGAGCATTCAACGCCTGGATTTTTTTTTTTTTGGCTTTAGTATGCCTTGGTGGTATAATTTTGTAGCAATTCCACCCTGAATTTGACACTCTCTGACGTTGACCATTAGTTGTCGTAGCTTTGCTGATATGGCACTCTAGGCGGCATTCAATATACCAACTCAGCTGCTGCCTAGTCAATTCAAGTTCACATCCAAAAGAAAAAATTAAATTAAATATTGAGAAAATTAATTATTTAATCTTTATATTTTGACCGAGGTTATCTCTTTGTGACTTAGTCCTTATAGTTTCAGTGAGCTTATAATTCAATCCTTATGAGTGCCACATCTTATGAAGATGATCCATGTAGATTCAATGCTGTAATTTTCTTCTTTTAGTTACTTTCTTCTTCTCCACCGTGGCACTATCTTCTTCCCCATCTCCATTTGCCGTCACCAAGGGCGCAAAGCCTCGCACTGTCACTGCCACTGTCATCTTTAATTTATTGCCACCCATCCTCAAAAACTTATCTTTTCCGGCAAAATGGCTATAGGAACAGATTGGAACTCCCAAAAACAGTTTTGCTTGATGCCAATATTTTCTTTGGGCATCATCCTTGCAAATTGAATTAATGAAGATGGTTCAAATCTTTTGAAGTTCAAAGCTTCTCTTGTTGACCGGCAAAATCATCTTCAGAGAACTGGAATTCCTGTTTACTCATTGCAATTGGAGAGGTGTGCATTGTGATGATTCAATGGTAACTTCCGTAAATCTTCATCAGCTCAATCTGTCTGGTGCTTTATCAATTGGAAAGGTTAGGGAGACGGACTTGGAGGAAGTCCCCAGCCCTACAAAAGCTCCGTCGGCTTATGATGTTTTAAAAACACAAGTAAAATTTCACCGACTTCAATAGACAACAGTATTAAAAACACATATTAATGTATGAATGTTTAGAATGAAAATTGAAAAAAGAAAAAACGTGTCACAAAATCCTAGGAAGTAAAGAATTGAAACAAAGAAGAAAAAAAAGGGCCAGTTTGTTTAAAACTAAGAAAAAAAGTAATTTTTATTGATTAAATATAAGGGAGTACGTACAAAGTTCTTGGGGTAAATTAATCCGCTTCTAACTTATTTTGATTAACTAATCAAATAAAATTATTTTGTAAGTTAAAAAAGAAAAATTAGTGAGCTTAAAAATTATAAATAATTAGCAAGCTAAGCTTGTAGTAGACATAGACTTATCAGTTTGAGGTTAATGATGTTACCTTCATTAACACTGTTAAGTATATAAAACCAAAGCTGAGAAAAATGTAAGGATGGTAATCAAAACACGTTAAAGTATAAATAAAACGGACAGCTTAAATGTGTGATTGAGGAAAAAAATTTGATTTTAAGGTAAAAAAATTGATTTTCTACCATAAAATCCGATTTCGTACGTTCATATTCATGCTTGGTTTTCTTACTTTCAAATCCTATTTCATCCATTTAAGAGTGTGCAAATATGTGCAATCATTTTCATTTTCAGTGAGTGCAAATCTTTATCAACTATATGCAACATATTTTCGATTATATACAAATTACTTTCATATTAAAGAATTTTGCTTATGGTTGAAGTCTCACATAACTAAAAAGAAGTTGTGCCCATTGAAAATAATGGCACCAGGTCCTTTTGACAAAAAAAATTTGTCAAATGATGACCTCCCCCAATTTTTCCTAAAAAGGGGAATTTCGGGATTTTTGTTATACTTTTAATGAATTTTGGCTCTGGTCTATTGTTAACAAAGCTAATGTTGTCAAATTCAGTTCCAAGTCTTTATGAAATTATAAGGACTAACAGTTTGGGTGAAAGAAGTATTGAGACAAAAATTATGATTTGAAACTGTAGAGATCAAAATTAAAATTTAATCAAACAGTAATGACTAATAACAATATTAACCAAAATAATAATAATAATTAAATTACTACAAATTTTGAAATTAAAAGAAATCTAGTAGATGTATACACATACATAATCAAGGCAAAATCCCTTAGAAAGACATTTTAATAATTCAAATTCTTATTTGGGTTATTAAATTTGTCAAATTCCTAATCAAGTCACATGAGCCAAAGAAGTATTTTAAAATTTTATAAAATAACTCTAATGCTCCTTTCAGTAGAAAGCTAAAGATCAAGATGAGAATTTCTATCATTTTTGTGTTGTGTAAGAACTTTAAATGAGAGAAACTTGACATTTATCATTGCAAAATCCGAAAATCGATCAAGAAAGTAACGATGAGTTAGTTTTTATATTAAATCTTCCTCCCTTATTGCAAGTGTGTTATAAAGATAGAATGTTGTTAACTTAGAATTGAAATGTATTAACTGTGAAATGGAATATGTTAATTTTCAAGGTTGTATTGTGATCAATTTTTATTCAAAGACTTATTACAAGTGTGTTATATAGATATAAAGCTGTTAATTGAGAACTAAAACTTGTTAACCATATAATTGAATGTGTTAATTTTTAAGGTTGTATTGTAATTAAGTTTTACTGCAAGTGTGTTATGGAGACAAAAGGTTTTTAATTTAGAATTAAAATGTGTTAATTGTAAATTGGAACATGTTAACTATCAAGGTTATATTGTGATCAAGTTTTATTTAAAATCTTATTGCAAGTGTGTTATAGAAATAAAAAGTTATTAATTTAGAATTAAAACATGTCAACGATGAAATCGAACATATTAATTTTGAAGATTATATTATGATCAAATTTTATTCAAAGACTTGTTGCAAATGTGTTGTGGAGATATAAAACTGTTAATTTAGAACTGAAACTTGTTAACTCCATAATTGAACTTCTTAATTTTTAAAGTTACATTGTAATGAAATTTTATTGAAGACTTCCTGTAAATATATTATAAAGATAAAAAGTTGTTAATTTAGAATTGAAACATGTTAATTGTAAATAAAATATACTAATTTAGAATTCTCTTTTAGTTTTCAATGAAAGTGACATTAAAGTGATTTCATAAAATTTTAAAATCCCTCCTTAAATAAAGATATAGGTTATTTAACTGTCTTTTTAGGTGGATTTTCCCTAAGTAATTTCCCCTCGAGAAAAGGAAAGGGAACACTAATTTGAAGGTGCTTATAATTTATTTTTTTTAAATTTGAATCAGGCATTTAAGTTTTTTTTGTCCTTTTCTACGGTCTTCTTTAATTTTCTACTACCAACCAAGTAAGCATAACAATGTTAAATTTTCCGTTAGTCAAGTCTGAAACATCTTTACCTTCTCTCTCCTGCAACCATAACCAAGCTCTCCTCTCTCTTTCAATCTTTCCACAAGATCATCTCCTTACTCACCTTTCTCCCTACTTGTAAATGGCTCTCCATAACACCTTCCCTTCCCTCAGTCACACTGTCACTAGGACCCTCTTCGACCATAACCAAACTCCCATGGCTAAATAGGCCACGTTTTGGATTTGGGATCAGCCACCATGTAGTGGAGAGTAGGAAGCTCCAAATCTGCATATCCACTAGTTGACTGGTTTGAGATCTGAACTCTTTCTTCAATGCTTCAAAAGCCTCTGGTACTAGAGTTTACGATTATTACTCCTCCACCCCCATCGTCTTTGATATCAAACCATGGATTTATCAATGTCAAAATTGAGTTTCACGCACACATATTCCTTCAAGAGGAAGAAAATAGAAAGACGAAAGTGTTAGGTTTGTAAGAAGAGAAGTAGTGAGTGGTTCTTTCGAGCCCTTAACACTAGAAAATGATTCCAGAAATTAACAAGTATTCATTGCAGAATCATCCATGGAGGTTAAACAGTACGAGAATCTGGGTTCGTCTAGCCGGGCAAAATTAAATCTATAGTATTAGAAAATCAACACTATAATCAAGGAGAGGTTGAAAGGAATGATGAACCATTTACAGGTAGAAAGAATGGTGAGCAAGGAGATGATCTTTTGGAATGATTGAAAGAGAGGACAGCTTGGTCAGTCAGGGAAAAGAGAGAGGAGACCAAGATGCTTCAGACTTGACTAATGGAAGATCTGGTATTATTGCTTGCTTAACAGATTTAACTTTTAACGGATTAATGAATTTAATAGTAAAAAATTAGGGCTCATTTTTCACAATGTAGCCGAACTAAGATTCAAAATTCTATAGGAAAAATGATGCTGACATTTAAAACTATAAGATGAAAATCAAAATTAGATCAGACTGAGAACCATATTAAACCCAAATAATAATTGAATTACTGCAAATTTTGAAATTAAAAGAAATGTATACACATAAGTAATTCACCCGTATGTAGAGGAAAAGGATAAAAAGGAGAAGGCAATTCACCAAAATCCCATAAAGTTAAAGAATTCTTTTCTTTTTTTTTGGTAGCAAAAAAGTTAAGGAATTTAAAATTCATAAAAAGAAAGCAAATAAAAGAAAACTCTTCAATTCAAAGAAACGGAGAATCCATTCACATATTCAATGTCTATTCATATACACACAAACATCCAAAATTTGAAGTTCAGCATTTATTTATCAATGGCCTGTGCATTGTGTGTGTGTATTTTCCCCCCTCAAAGTTTGTGCATTGTATATATGATTCACCGAAAACATTTCAGTAATTGTATCACTTTTCACTCTTTCTTTTGTTTTTATTCCTTTTTCTTTTTTCATAAATTTTTTCCTTTTTCTAATTTTTAGATTCATCCATACTCTTCTGGCCAGTTTTTCTTTGTTGACCTTCCACCAATCAGAAATTTAGAATTAAATTCATTTATACAAAAGAAATGCATATTAAGTGCATATATTTGACTAACACGTTACTACTCCGTCCCTTAATAAGTTCCTTTTAATTGAATTGCGTAGTTTTAAAAAAAATTAAAATTAGTTAAGAGTAATTAATATGTAGTAAATGTAATTTTTTTTCAAATACACCCTTATATCTAAATGGTAGATATGAGAGAGTAATAATGAGATAAATAAAGAAAGACAATGTATTAAACTAGGACTAATATAGGTAATAATGCATTAAATGTTCAAACAAATTAAAAAAAAATCTTATAAAAAGAAACAAACCTATTCAAAAAAATTAGATATTATAATAAGGGATGGAGGGAGTATATTGGATAGGATTCAAGCACTAAAATGTGTATTTATGACTCATAAATGGTGTGGTCAAAACTTTTGTATCTTTTCTAGAAGATTATACTCCTCCAATCCTAAATATAAGACCCTTATACACACTAGTATAAGGGTCTTATATTTAGGACTAGATGAGTATTTATTATTTTTATTTTCTATTTCAAATCGAAGTGATATTATTGTCTTAATCCTCCTTAACGAATAATGCACAAAAGCAATTAACATTGCTTTTAAGAAATGCCAACTTTTATAATACATTGCTTTTACTAATAACATTACTTTTGCAATGTACTAACAATTATTAACGATAGTTTAATTTATAATCTTTTTTATAAATAACTCGTAATCCAATGCTTACGACAATTAAAAAAATGCACATTCCCGCGACATTTTTTTGGAACATTAACCAGAACATAAGAAGGATAACGAATTAAGCAATAATAATGTAATAGTATATTCATTGAACCGCTAAATTCTCTATTTAACTAACAAATCACTTCACCATTCAAGCTAGTAATTCTAGAATGATTTTATAGCCTGTTTTTAATGCTAAAACATGTTTGATTTGAAAATTTAATTTAAAAATAAAAAAATACACTTTGAATAAAATAACAAAAAGTGAAAACCACACTAGAAAATAATGCAAAAGAAAATTTTAAAAGTAAATGAGAAAGAATGATAAGAAAATCAAACTATTTGCTTGAGAAAGTAATTAAGGGGAAAAAAACAATGGTAATTAGACTTGAAAAAATGGGCGTTTTGTAGTCTGACATCTAAGAACGCAATCCCTAATGCCAAGCCTAGTTTGGGTGAGATCATATAATTAAAAACTTGGCTTATAAATAGCCTGCCATTGCTATAGTATATAGTCATGCGCCCAAGACAACAGAAGGAATAAATCGAAGAAATTGAGGGAGAGAGATAGGCGCTGAAGTGAAGAGAGGGTTAATGAAATAAAGTGTTAGGTAAAGAGAGGCTCCTTGGTGATTTGTAGAGAGACAAAAGTTAGTGGGATTTGGAAAAATTTCCAACATCACTATCCATTTTGGGAGTTTTTCTTCTTTGCTGAGTCTCAATTTTTGTGCATGGTTATTTGATTGCTCATTGATTTTTATCAAACTTTTTCTATACCTGTCGTGATTTCTTCAAATTCGAAATCGGGCCGGGACAAATAGAGGGAAGATATGCAGAATTGTTGGGAATGCAAATGATGTGTTATCCTTTTCATGGATATTTTATTGAGGCTAGAAACCCTAAAATTCAATTATTTTGAAATTGATTTTATCATTTAATTGATATTTTTACGTGTTGGGTGTTTAACTCTCTGTTCATTTCTTAGATGTGTTTCTTGGGCCAATGTGAGAGATCTGATTTGAGGAGCTCTCTTTTTTAGTGTTACCTTTTGTCCTAATTATAAAATCTCATTTGTAAGCTATAAACGAGATCTTATAAGTAGGACTGGAGGTGGTATTCTATCACTGAATTTTTCACTCAATTCTATGTTGAATTATTGTGTGGTATAACATTGCCTCTAAACCATATTTTAAAGCATTATATCGAATGCATACAAACCTTTTTCTACAAATTCAAGTCAAACTAAGAGTCTAGTGAAAAATTCAAAATACACTTTGCTCTAAATTAAATTGAAAAATTCTAATTAACAACGATTCTGTGGAATTTCTTTTCTTTGATATGACCAAAAATTTGTGTTTGTATGATATAAGCAAAGCTATATTGATATTATTCAAATGACTGATTTCAATTAAGATAATTAAGATTGTTTTTTCCCCTTCTAAAACTGTATTAACGATCACAAGGTATTGTAGGGTCTGATCATGCTTCAAGCTTAATTTGATGTGAAAAACAGGTGTGCATTTATGATATTCATTCAATGATGGAGCACTCAAGAAACCAGTGCAACAGGAAAGAGGGAGAACCAATTATGTTGAATGATTCAAGTTTGCTTTCCCACCAACTTGGGAGGGACCTTTCAATCAATTGTTTGGTTCGATGCTCAAGATTTGATTATGCAACACTCGCCTTGTTGAATCGGGATTTTCACTCCCTTGTTAAGAGTGGACTATTATATCGTCTAAGGAGAAAGGAAAATATTGTAGATTATTGGGTTTACTACTCATGTAGCCGCCTTGAATGGGAGGCCTTTGACCCAAATGGTGGCCACTGGATGAAGTTGCCCAACATACCTTCAAATGATGAATGCTTTAATTTGAGAGTTTAGATAAGGAGTCATTGGCTGTTGGCATACAGCTTCTTGTTTTTGGAAGGGATGTAATGTCTCCTTTCATCTACAAGTACAACATTTTAACAAACATTTGGTCCTCAGGCATGTCAATGAATACTCCTAGGTGTCTCTTTGCCTCTGCCAGCCACCATGAAGTTGCTTTTATAGCCGGGGGCTGTGATCCACTTGGGAATATCTTAAGCTCAGCCGAGCTTTATAACTCAGAAACAGCAAAATTTGAGATTCTTCCAAGTATGAATAAAGCCAGGAAGTTGTGTTCTGGTTTTTTCATGGACTGGAAGCTTTATGTAATTGGTGGGATTGGTGAAGGCGACATGATGCAACATACCTGTGGGGAGGAGTTTGACCCAATCACAAAAACATGGAAGCTAATACCTGATATGCTGCCAAGGCGAATTGATGGAGTTGTGAATTTAACAGCCCCTCCTAACAAGGCACCTCCTTTAGTTGCTGTTGCAAACAACATATTATATGCTGCAGATTATGGAGAACAAGTGGTAAGAAGATATGAGAAAGAACAAAGGCTTTTCACGGCGGTTAATAGTGGCTTTTCACGGTGGTTTTGAAGGCGAAGTTGATAAAGGCGACGTTGAAGGTAAAGAAAACACGGCGGTTTGAAACTGCCATTGAAAGTTGATTTTCCACAGCGGTTTTCTATTTAACCGCCGTGGAAACTCCATTTTCCATGGCGGTTTTATATTTGACCGCCGTGGAAAATCCGTTTTCCACGGCAGTTAAAAAAAATCGACGTTGAAATTTGACTTTCAATGGCGGTTTTTTTATAAACCGCCGTGGAATATACTTTTAATGGCGGTTATATATATAACCGCCGTTAAAAATACATATTTTTTTTTTAAAATTCTGCTTGATTTTTATTTTTACCACCCTACAGTTTACAGTTCCAAATAAATGTAGGCAGTGCAGATCACGCAGAACAAGATCAATTAGCTAGTTAATATATATACAGCATTGAAATTTCTTTTACACAATTCGAAAATAGGGAAACTGGCCAATATAATAGAACTAAGTGGTTAATTAAGACCAAGAAACACGTATTGGCTAGGTCCAACAATTCTGAAATAGAAGTAATTACTTCTCTGTACAATGGAAATCATGAACATGTACATATAAGAGGGAACCAAGAGAAAACATCTAACAATGAATTTTTTGAGAAATAACCTATCTATTTGAAAGCTAAATTTCAATAGTTTCTACCAATGTTGTTGACAAAGTGTCCCTCATCAAGTTGATGTCATCCATGAGATATGGCGCAGTATTTTGAAATATCTGTTAATCAAAAATAACATAGTAAACTTAGTCAAAAATGTGAAATGAATTGAAGAACGTCATGCAACCTAACTCATCTTTACCTCGTCTGATTTCTCAGTCGTTCCTGTCTCAATTATGTCATTTATGTAGCAGATGACATAATATCCACACTCAACATGTCCTTGTTGACTACGGTACTAAAAAAATAAGATATAAAATTAAATATTAGACATTATTGATTATAAACATTAACTTTAATTCATCCAAAAATGTTTAAAAGTTAGTTCAAAATAACATATACCTTTGGAAGAATCCATGTTGGTGCTTGTCTATTTTGTTTAATCGCCACAACATTAAAAGTATAAAAAGCCCTATCAACATTATAAGAGAAAATGATATTAGAGCATGCTTGTATAAACTTCACAAGTAATAAATATATAAATAAAAACTAACGTGTCGATGACATCTTTGGTTTCTTCGGATGGACTTCCACAGAGTGAATCGAACCAGTAAACTTTGTTCTCAAAAGGGGCACAAACAATTAGAGTCCAATAATAACTACAAAAGGCAAACCATGTTAATTATAACCCGACACATACAACTTGTATATCTCAAATACAATAATACACTTACCCTTCCATGTAAGGTGCAAAATATATTAGCTTTCTGGTCTGAGTCATTGTGGTCATAATGTAGATTGACCTTGCTTCCACAGTATTAAATTCTTTCTGCACCCTTTGAGGACACATAAAGCCATATGTTCCTTCAAGTCCTCCGTTTCGACAGATTTGATTAAAGTGCCTGTTGTTCAAGTAAAAAACATTAGGACATGCATGAAGTATAATATGTAATAAGAAAATGATATTGTAACTTACAAAATAGCGAGCTGCATGAAGGCTATATCAAGCTCCTCAAAGTTGAGGAACTAAACGAGGTCCCTCTTGTCAATGGTGAAGTCGTATGTTATATCTGAACCCACAACCCCCAATGGCATCTTGAAAGTCATAGGCTTATCCATGTTTGGCACCATGGAATGAGGAACCTCCAAACTGGAATACATAAGCGCAACATCACCAGGAAGAGGCAAGAGTACAGGATCAGATGATGCGCTCGTTGTGCCCTTCTTGGCTGTCGCCTTCTTCACCATTGGCTTTGCAATAAGTCTCTTTGGCCACAAAATGAAATTTCCTTTAGCTTGGGCCAAGAGTCGAATCTCATCAGTAGGATTGGGCACTGGTGTACCCTCCTGACCACGAACAATCCTCTCCACTGTCACCCTTGCTTGATTGCTCAGAATTTTGTTGCCGTGAATCGTTGTGCCCATGAATGCTCGACCACTAGCAACATGAACAGGTGAATTTTCATAATCCACATAGAGAGAACACGGCATCCAATTGTCTTCGACAGGGTCAGGGCTAGGGTCAGGGTCAGACACTGTCAGTGGCTATGTCTGATTATTACTGTCATTTCCGCTTTTTATCACAGGTGAACCCTGAAACATAATATGAAATTAGTTAAGAAACATTAAATAAATTTAAATGGATCAAATGAATCTTTAAAAGATTTAAAAAGATGTGTGATTATTACCTGGGAAGGTTCAGATACTCGGGACATCTGGAATCCGCTCGTACCCATCATCATCAGAGTCTGTTGAAACTTGGCATCGAATTCGTCACGTATCTTTTGCATCTCTGCCATGTGTTGTTGACTTAGTTCACCTCGAACTCTCTCTGTTTCTTCCTGTAGTCGTTGGTCGAGCTCCTCTTTAGATACCATGTTAGCGGAGGATGATCTAGTGCTTCTTCGTGAAGCAGAGCCAAAAAATTCTTTAATACCAATCCCTTTAGGGGTCCCTCGGACTCTTCCGGGATGGTCAGCCTTTCCAATAGCAGTGGCCAAGATATCCATCCGTCCTTGAGGGATGAATGTACCTTGAGATAATTGCTCCTCAAGTGTATCCTATATCATTAAAGCAACAAATTCAATTTAAGATAATTGAAAAAAACAATTAATGAAGCATAATTCTTAAATATTACTTACAATCCTCTCAGCAACAGCAGCAGACTGTGGAGTAATGTATTGACCCTTTTTAATCCTCGCCGCCTTCCATTTTTCTTGGTGAGAAGGACGCTCAATAGGTGGTATGTAGCTAGTAGGATCTGAAGCAGCAGCCATCTGTGCATTCTTTAGCCGTTCCTCCATCATACTTCTTTCCAACCCACCATACCCTGCACGAGACATGGTATGTGGGTATACATTCTGCTCAGATATTTGTTTGTTCTTCTGACTCAATGCCTATGACAATGAAACCAAATCGACAAAATTAGTTTAGTTAAATAAAATATGACCTGATTAAAAATTAAGTTTGAAGAAACCAAACCTGAAATGCAGGGTCTTCACGTTGCTTCACAAAACTCTCCCATGCCTCTTCACTAATAAATGAATATCGTTCCTTAGGATGCTCACCCTTTCTTTTTTCATGAATATAATGTTTTGTAAGCATGGCCTTGAAATCCCTCCACCGTTCATCAAGATGCACCCCAGGTATAAAGGTGTCTCTGCATCACTATACAAAGTTTCAAAGGTGGAAGAGAACTGTATAGAGGATTCAGACCTTATATCACGAAACATATCCGAAATTCTATCACTAAAGTCTTCATTCACAACCTTCTCATTTACAGACAGTGTAGTCTTTCTAATTTCTCCATGCCATATCCAATTTGTATACCTTAAATTTATCCCATCACAGATAAGATGCTCTTTTATCTCAGAAATACTCCGTCGACTATTGTTTAAACATTTGACACAAGGACAATAAAACAATCCATCTCTTTTACTAGGGGCATTTCTCTGAGCAAACTCAAGAAACTTTTCAACCCCATCCTTATATTCCTTGCTAATTCTCTTAGCTTTCATCCAACTACGATCCATTGTTCTACAGGTTATTTAAACAACACTTTACTATCAATCAAAATTCATAACGAAGAAAAAAAACACAAAATAACAAACAGATTATTTATTATTAAATTCTTATATTTATTACAAAAAAATTACCAAAAATTCGAAATAAATATCAAAAAATTATAAAAAAATTTAAAAACTTCACAACTAATCAACTCCAAACATTTAAACATGTTTCTAATACAGTATATAAGAAGGAATTAAGGTTTTCTCACATCCAATGCCCACCAATCAACACCAATCAACGGTTCAACCACATAAAAAATACAAAATGAACAATACAAGCCAACCACAATGTAAAACTAACAAACCCATTTCATATATAACAGATTTTCATGGCCAAAACATTCAACAAACCAAGAAAAATTGAAAAGAATGAAAGAAGAGGATACTCACAGAGCAGAGAAGCTTCAAACGCGAAGTGAGGGCAGCGGCGGACGACGGCGGACGGCGGCAACGCACCACAAACTCAATGCAGAAGTTTCAACGGTCGGATAGTGGGGGGTATGACCGGTTTTCGGTGGTGGGACAGAGGGGACCACGGCTGAGCAAGAACGATGCGAAATGAGAGGCGTTCGAACCACGGCGGACGGTGGCAAGACACCACAAGCTCAATGGAGGAGTTTAAACGGTGGGATAGTGGCGGGAATGGCCAGTAATGGCAATTTTTTGGTGGTGGGGTAGAGGGGGACCACGGCGCACTGAACAAATGAGAAAGAAAGTGACCGAAATTGAAGCGGAGAAAGGTAAAGAGAACACACTTTCCACGGCGGTTTTTAAGAAAACCGCAGTGGAAAGTGTTTTTAACGGTGGTTATTTAAATAACCTCCGTTAAAAACTCTTTCCACGGTGGTTTTCTTAAAAACCGTCGTGGAAAATGTAGGCCCTCTTTAACTTATTTACAAAAATGCCACCGCATTTTTTTTCACGTCGTTTTTCTGCTTAACCGCCGTTATTTTGCGACGTTAAAAGTCTTTTTTCTAGTAGTGTGATTGATTATGGGACGAGTACAAGCATTTTGGGAGAATTCCATCCTAAAAGTTAGGTATTGGAATTGACAGGCCGAAGGCCTTATGAGGCCCTTTTTGAAGAAAACCCAACTAATGTGGGGACTCGTAACAAAATCATTATCATTCTGTGATATAATATTTTGCTCCAAGGCATCCAAAACTTATATGCAGGCAATATACCCTAGTTTTGATCCATCCATGTCTTTTATCAGCTTAACTCTTTTTGTTTGCATATTTATGAACTCATCATTACGACTAAGCTACTGTTCATCATTGTATCGAGACATTCATGGATGACGATTACTGAATATTGAACAACAATCAAACATTTTCAACTAAAAGAAGGATCTTTAACTATAAAAGGCCAATAAGAAAGAGTTTGAGATGAATACCAGTAATTGGATTTGATTTTAGTATGAATAATAATTAGTGCACTTAATAAGCATAGACTTGTATGCATACTTCGAAATGAGACGAGAAAAATTGTTCAAACGCATGTGTGTTTGCGACCGTAAAAAAGGGAAAATCGCATTGCGATATATTTGTCATGGAATTTCAGATAGATTTGTCATGGATTTTCGACACATTTAGGCCTTTGTGATTTGACTCTATGTAGATTGGTCTGTCACGAATGTTGTGGTTGCAAAGTAAAATCTGGCACGTTTTTATAATTAATTTTTGTCTATCACAGCTAATTTAATAGCAACACAGATGGTATAATGGGTTATAAATTTGGATCTTCATTCAATTCTCGTTACAGCGTGTGCTTATCCTGCGGTGAAATCTCAACAATCCAAAATTTGATCTAAATGGTATGAATTTAATTTTTAATTTGCAATTTGAGTGATAAAAGAAAGCAAATAAGTTGGGCCAGTTTGTTCAAAATTAAGAAAAAGGTGATTTTGATTGATTAAATAAGTGGGAGTACGTAGTTGAAAGTTGTCATTTGGCCCAAAAAAATTAATCTACTTCTGACTTATTTTAATTAACTAATCAACCAAAATTATTTTTTAACTTAAAAAGAAATTTTCGTAAGCTTAAAAATTAGAAATAATTAGTCAGCTTAATAAACATAGACTCGTATATATACATTGAAATGAGGAAAAAAATTTGAATACACAAAAATACATGTGGCTACATAATTTTATCCTAATATTTTTAGTGATACAATCTTATCCATAATTTTTTAAAAACAATTTTACCTCTTAGTAATAAAATTGTAACAAAAAATTAGGGATAAAATTGCACTTTTACTCATATATATATATATTGACTATAAAAAGAAAAAGAAAATTCGGGAAACATTCGCAATAGAATTTGAGACAGATTTTTTATGGATTTGTGAGGCATTGAGGCCTTCACAATAGAGTTTGCATGGATTGGTTTATCATGACGTTCTGGTCAAGGGAAAAAAAAAAACTTATCCTGACGTGGTTAAAATAAGGAAAACTTAATCTTCAGTGTCTTAAGTATAATTCAGTTCCAAAACTTTTGATTAGTTTAAAACTTAGTTCCTGAAATATAGATCGTTTATGTTTTTTTATCCTTTATATTAGTAACTCATTTCCAGTCAGCATTGAGTCATCCTAATTGGCCAAAAAATTATGACTCAGCATCCGCATCACATCATGAGTCAGCAGGAAAACAAAATCGAATGAGCTTCAATCGAATAAGTCATCCTAATTTGAGGCGGCTTGTTCCTCTCTGTTCTGCAATATGGTCGAGCAAAGCAGAGAAGGGAGAGAACATGGGAAAGAGAATGGCAGAGATGAAGGAACGAGGGGAGTCGGGAGTTAAAGAAAGAGACAACTTTTCGGATTTTAAACCAAGGATTTGGGGCTTCTTGTTTTCTCAAAATAACTCGTTAAATTGGATCACAATTCAGGTGTGGACTTGTTTGCTCACATAATATATGTTTAATATGGATCGATATGAGTCAGGAAGTCATGAAATTGCAGATCGAACAATTTTGATCGTAGATGGGGGGTATTGAAATCTATGCATTTTAGACCTTATTTCTTCTCAATAATCAATGCTTATTGCTATATTAGACCTTTAGAACACTGCGTAAATGACACTATTTTCACAGACCAAAGCTTCAAATTGTCTGAAGGGGGGGGGGGAAAGAACCATTGCTTCTGTGCATGTTTTGGGGCCAAATTCCTTTGATTGAATCATTAAATCAAACCATACCTAAAGGACTGTTTGGGAAAAAAATTTCGGCCCTCATATGGCCTTGAGATTGCATTTCACGAGCTTTTGGAAATCACCAATGGCGGATTCCATCCATTGTCTACGTGACCTCAAGAAGAAGCAAGCGACTACGATCCCGAACTGCTTCCCCTCCCCCGGGGGATGCTGAGTGATAATGTTTTTTGCCTACTAGGATGACTCAGTACGAACTTGGAAATGAATTATTGATGATAAAAGATGAAAATATAAATCATCAAAGTTCAGGACTGAGTTTGAAACGAATTGAAATTTGAATGATTAAATTTTAATTGAGTCAAAACTTTAAAAACTAAGTCATACTGAGTCATATTCAAGAGACTGAGCTTTCAATGAGTTAAAAGTAGAAGGATTGAAAAATTAATTTTTTTCTTAAAATAAATATAAATAGTCAACGGACTTGTAGTAATTTGTTTATGCTTGATGAAATAAATTCAGTACTTCCATAAGCTTACCAAATATACTTTAGAAATCGCTTCTACTTTCATTTCTATAAACAAACCTCTATACTACCAAATAGGGCATACGATACATCTCCATAAATACACCCAAAAAAAAAAAGGCAGAGTAAAAGCTATAAATGCTAATAAAATAAAAGCCATACAATCAGAATAAATATATACGATAAAATTAATGATAATCTTGCACAAATGAGCAGTTTGCTAACCTCACAGAACTAGGGTGGAAGTTAACATTTCCATACATTACACAGACACAAGCATGACTACAAAATAATTTATACATTACATGCAAATTTGCGCAGAAATTTCATTCTCAGGTATATTGCTGTTACTGGGAATTAAGAAGGGTATGTTGCTGTTACTGGGAATTAAGAAGTAATTATATGTTCTTCTAGTCCTAAATATAAGACCCATTTTGTAGCATAATTTATATTATAAAATGGGTCTTATATTTAGGATCGAAGGAGTAATACAAACAAATTGAAAGGGGGCCTATAATTGAAGTTAATGATCTATCTAACAGAAGACAAGTGAGCTAATGACCCCCACCATTAGTGTCACACATAGGCTTGACTGTAATATTTTACCAGCCTGAGACTCCAATCCTGCAATCAGCAAACAAACTCCAGTAATGATTATAATCCGTAGAAAATGATACGTCTTAAACAAACTAGTGTCGGTCCCATAATTACATGGAGGCAAAGGAATGAAATTTA
The DNA here is from genome assembly GCF_004799145.2 of Neltuma alba. NCBI lineage: Eukaryota > Viridiplantae > Streptophyta > Magnoliopsida > Fabales > Fabaceae > Neltuma > Neltuma alba. The sequence goes on from NW_021636083.1 coordinate 65,635, forward strand.
CTGTTCATAATTTATGAATAGTGTGCCCTATTAGAATTTTTATTTATAGTTAATACCATCTTTAGTCCCTGAAATTTAATCTCTTTTTTGTTTTGATCCTGAAATTTGAGATCAATGGTTTTGAGCTATGAAATTTGATCTTATATTGGTTCACTTAAAGATTTTAAGTTATTGGAACAGTGGTTTGAGTCCCTAAAACAAGGTTTCAAGGACTAAAACCATTTGTTTCAAATTTCAGGAAGTGAACCCTTTCATTTATATATAGATTTTGTCATCCATTCATTGCGGATAAAAAAAATTATTCTTAACAAATCTGAGTTTCATCCATATACATACTAAATGATCAGAGTTTCTTCAACATAATGATTCGATTTGAATTTAAAATAATTCGTCGGGCAGTATGGTCCATTCATTCATGTACTCTACCAACTAAATTCAGTGGGAAGAAATCAAACTGTCCAAATAATTTTTTAAAAAAAAAACGAAGTAATTGTTTTAAACTCTAGGCTTTCCAGTAATATGTGCCTAACCCAAATTGATCATATATGACCAGAATTTCTTCGGGAGCAGATTATGAAGTCTCACAAATCAATCACTTTAGGCTTCTCATTTTTTGATAAATTGCAACGCGTACATTTCTTAGAAAATGCTTCCTGATCTTTCCCAAGCAAGCAGAACGCTGGGCTTCTTCGAAAAGCCCACCTATAGTTTCTTCTTTCTTTTTCCCCTCAATAGTGCATTTGCCTTTAGAAGATTCAGAAACTCGAACTTCAAAACAAAAACTACGTTTGCAGAGGAAAAAAACAGATCTTAAGATGCTCTAAATAGAAGCAATCACTGACACCCGCTACTCTGTCTAGCACAGTTATATGACTACTCTAATATCAATCCAACTAGCATTGAACACCTTTAATTTTAGGAAGAGAAAATAATATGTAAAGGTTCAAAACTCAAACCAACACTAATTGAGGATACAATTCTTCTCAATGGCTGCGTTTGCTAAGGTTACCACTTGAGCTTCTTAAAGCTCCGGCCTGTCTTGATGTTACATATGTATTTTTCATCTAGAAGTAGTAATAAATTTAAACTATACATATAGGATTAAAGATACTCCCTCCGTTCCTTATTATAAGAGACATTTGATGCTTATGGCATGTTCCTATATATAAGAGACACTTAAAAGTTGTCTCTACTTTTTTGTATTGATTTCCTATTTTACCCCTATTTATTGTCTCCAACTCATATTCTCTCTCCCTCCCACTTCTCTTTCTTTTAATAATTTAATTGTTTTTCTCATACTCTCTCTCCATATTAATGAGGGCATTGTTGGAAAAAACATTATACTTTTTACACATTAATGTCCTCAACTAATTTTAACTGTATTTTTGATCAACGTAATTTGGTTATTGTCTCTTATAATAAGGAACGAGTAACGCTGTAACTTCATTGAATAAGAGTGATAATTTTAGAAGCACTAATGGAAACTTAATACTATGGTCCTCAAAAGAGATTTCGATTTTTGAGATTCTTAACCATCATTGATCCAAGTTATGGAAGTTTTAACTGTCATGTTCTCTCATGGAATACCATGGATGGAGCTATCTATCCATGATTGGAAGGGTAAATAAGCAGAGCACATGACTACTAATAGGAGGAAAGCAAACAGAGTCATATCCTTTCACAAATATGGTGTTTGCTTCCCCAAGGTTTGGTCCAAGGTGACAGAGGGAGACAGGCATGATGGAGCCAGATGGATCTGGATAAGTGCCGCATGCACTTCATGAGCTGATATGCATGCCGCATACCAGATTGATAAAATAAAAAGTGCATCAAATCCAGATCCCAGACAGATGAATCCATAGCTAAAATAACATACCCCAAGAAAACTTTCATATTGAAAACACCCCTGATATGCATGAAGCATGCAGGCCATATCGGATTTAAGAATTCATTTCAGAATATCTCATAAACAAAAAATGAAAAAATATTGAAAAACAATAGGACAAAACAGAAAATCAGCCCACCTTGGTTTGGTCATCATTAAAAGACAGACGTACTCATAACGGGAGTGTTATATTTATTTCACTCCCATGTCTCTCATGGTATTGAAAAACTGAGTACTATTTTCGTCAGTATGTCAGAGAAATACGTGATTCTTGTCTAAATTTGGAGATTAAATTCAACCAAGATCTACAACTAAATGGCATGTTTTTGACCGAATCTAAGAGCATACCTAAAATGAACTCTCGTCACACGTGTATACTATTTCTCAATGAATGCAACGAATAACTTCTTTTAGTTCTTAGCTATCCCACAGATTATATATTTGTCTATTCTTGGGTATTTTAGAAAGCAAAAAAATAGAAGGAAACTCTCTGAATTCTCATGATATTTTATGCATATGAAAGAAGGGATTAAATAGAAAAGTCATAAGACCTGTAAGAGATTAGACCTGTAATGATCAGATCTTCAGAAGAAAGTCATTACTAGGCATAAAGCCTTCAATGGAACTTAAGATCTTTGTTACCAAACTCCAACTATAAGAACAATTATTTCCCAAAACAAGGGACTGAGGCCAAGCAATCACGTAGAAAAGGAAATAAAAGAACATAAGCCAATTAATTTACTTACTTGAATATACTGGGATACTCTGCTGATTCCTGAAAAAGTTTTCTGGATCCACTGCTGTCTTAATCTTCACCAGCCTCTCAAAATTGTTATGGAAGTACTTGACCCCATAAACCTTCCCTTCTTCATAGCTATTCTTATCAAAATTGTTGATGCCAATATCAAGGTCCCTGTAATTAATGAATGCCCTCCTTGGATTCTTAGACACAAATGGTGTCATGTAACTATATAGTCGTCTAATCTGAGTTGTGTAATACTTTTCTGCTTCATCTCCAGGCTCATACCAGTTTATTGAATACTGAATTTTGTACAGATTCCCTACACGATGAGGAAAAGGCGTCGCATCAGATGAAATCTCATTCATTTTTCCTCCATAGGGATTGAAAACAAACCCTGTTTTTCCCAATTCAATCATCTTCTTCCATATATATTCCAACCCACCTCTGGGAATTGGGGTCTGCACATAATCAGATTTTCTTTTGAGGAACCATGCTGAGTCAGGATTTCTATCAAGCAGTTTATCCACTTTGGTGTCATTATCGAATCCAAACCACCATATCATTGAATCAGTCCAACTCATCTCAAGACAATCTTGCTTCTTCAAACCCAATACAGGAAATTCCTTCTCCAACAGCTTGACAAGTTCATCAGCCCTCCCAAGAAATGAAGCCAGAACTGAAGCTCTGATGGTTTTCGTTTTAGAAGAGTCAGATTTCACAGTCACAGGCTGCAAGAGCAATCTCATGAAAAGCCTATCATCCGTATGAGGAGCAACTTGCTGCCATTGAAAAACAAGACCAGTGGCATTCTCTTCCAAAGTCCTTTGAATCCTGAGAACCGTAACAATTTCTGACACCTGAACCAACTTAACTGTGTATGACAGAATAACTCCAAAACTTGCTCCTCCACTGCCTCTTATAGCCCAAAAAAGATCCTCCCCCATTGATTTTCTGTTAAGAATTCTACCACTAACATCAACAATTTGAGCATCAATAATATGATCAACAGAAAGCCCATATTTTCTCAGCATATTGCCGTACCCTCCTCCACTGAGATGACCACCAACACCTACAGTTGGACAAAGCCCAGAAGGAAACCCATGAACTTTACTTTTCTCCCAAATCTTATAGTACACTTCACCAAGCGTAGCACCAGCTTGAATCACCGCAATTTCATTCTGTATATCCACAGTGACACTTCGAAGATTGGAAAGGTCAATGAGGATGAAGGGTTCATCAGAGGTGTAAGAAATCCCTTCGAAGTCATGGCCACCACTCCTGATTCTGAGTCGAATCGAGTTGTTTTTGGCGCAAATTACTGCAGCCTGAACATGGGATTCTTGCGAAGGGTTCAAAATAATGGAGGGTTTAGGAGTAGAGGAGGCATTGAACCTAGCATTACGAATGTAGGCTCGAAGAAGAGAGGCGTAGGAGGGAGTGTTTTCGGTTTGAGCGAACAATATTTTTGATGATGCTTGGCCTTTAAATGGGGAATCACTGTGGTTCGTCAGGCAATGAACAAAAGCGTCATCAGTTGCGTCTTTTGATTCTTCCGAAGAGACTGCCAGTAATAAGCCATTGGGACTGAAACTGAGGCTGATAACAAGGAGAAGATGACCATAGGTGGTAAAATCAGGTTTTGCCATTGATTGTGTGGTTCATGTTTGAAAAATGCAATATTAAAATTGCATAAAATATATGGAATTTAAGAGAAGGAAGATGCGCAGCACAAGTCATTCTGGATTCCTTCCATCAGATAATAAATGATATGATAACAGAGTAGAAGATTCTGGTTTAAAGAAAAAAAAAAAAAAGTAGAAGATGGCTGAATTTTCTAGTGAGCCGTTGTTAATTAGCGGTGACGGAAACAAATTTTTTTAATCAGACTCTGTATAATGTGATTTATATTTGGATTAGACTTTGTAAAAAGGTCAGTTTGAGAAATTAAAACTTGTTTAAATGATAAATAAAAAATAAGTTTAGATGTAAAATAACTTAAAGGACATGAATTTTATTAAGTAATACATATATAATATTATATATATAATGTGACCATTTTAAAAGAAGTATTAAAAATAAAAAAGTTTAATTTATTATTAGAAAGAAATTAAAAATTATTAAAATACTCAATTAAATATATTTAATGGACGAATATATATATATATATATATTCAAAGCTAGGGAGATGTGGTCGCACACCTGTGTTCGATTTTGTCTCATTTTTTTAACCACAAATGAGAGAAAATACATGCAAGAGAGAGTCAGGATAGGTAATGCTCTAGCGGTATTGTTGAACACACTGCCAACTGAAGGAAAAAAAAAACACAACTCTAAAAAGCTTACTTGCAGAAGTCCATTTGAAGACCAAGAGTTACGTTCACAAAGCATGGGTACAAACACTTTTTCTCTCTCACACCCTTAGCTTTTCCAGTTAGGATGCATGATTGAGTCCCGAGCCGCATCCCAAAGACCCAAACACACCTTAAGACTCCACTTTTTCTTCTCCCGTTTTCTGTCCGAAGAAATCAATAATCAATAAAATTTTAAATCCTGTTCTAGGCCATTTACTTGCATCTCCGCACAGAAAAATCCTTAAGTGAACCAGGGGTGCCACGTAAATCATGGAATGATAAATACAAAAATAACAAGTACAGCACATGGGTCCCACTACTGTTCTCTTTTTTTTACCTCTGTGTCCTGCTCTCCATCCCTCTCCTCTTTTTGCTTTCTTCACTGTTGACAATCCTTCTTTCCCATTCTCTCCCCTCAACATATTTAATTTACATTCATCTAGTGCAATTTATTTTCTCTATACCTAAAAATAAGATTTTTATGAATACTAAAATCATATTATCATATATATAAGAGCTTTTTTAATTTTTAATTTGGTCTTAAAATAGACCTTAATTTATTTTATCTCTCATATTTATCTATTTTTAAGGTAGTTTTTATAATAGTTGCACATATTAAATCTTTCATCAAACAACACTTGATTAGTAAGGATATTTTTAAGAAGATAATATCTATTTATTATAAACAACTAATTTAACTAATTTTCTTAATATACTTAAATTAGTCAGCTAGTTCTTATATTAAGAATAAGATGTAGTAATAAATCTATATATAGTACAAAGGCATATGAATGGTGCAAATTTTAAAAATTACATATTTAATAAAATTTTATTATTCATAAAATTTTGTCTTTGGTTAATAATATTACCTCCGGTCCTAATTATAAGAGCCAGTTGATTAATTTGAGGAGATTAAGGAAGTAAGTTGATTTAGTTATTTATCCTAAATATACGTTGTCTTTCCTAAAATATCCTTACTAATCAAGTATATTGACTAAAACTATCATTATTAGAAGCACTACTTGAGGAAAAAAAAATTGTAAATATGAGAAGCAAAGTGGATTGAGGTCTTATATTTAGGACTAAAATAAAAGTCAAACAAGGTTTTATATCAAGGAGCGGAGGTAGTATAAGATATATGACTTTATTTTCTCATATGATCTCAATATTATTATACACAATATATTATCTAACATATATGAGAAATATATAGTATTCCTCCGATCCTAAATATAAGACCTTTATACACACTAGTATAAGGGTCTTATATTTAGGATCGGAGGAATATGTATTTACATGTGTCTTTAAAAAATAATTTGGCCTACCCCACAGAACGCGAACAATTGAAAAATAAAACAAGTATCTAAATAGTTTATTTTGATTATGCTTTTCTCATATGAGCAGGTCATTTTTCGGCGGAGGGAAAAATTGAAGATGTATGCAAGCGGGGAGCGACGGGGAAAGAGGAATGCATGACGCGTGAGGAAAGCTGAAGGGAGAGGGAGTTGGGCGAGGAGAAGAGAGCGGAGCGCATGGAAAAAAGGAAGAGAGCAATAGTGGGACCCCTGGGTTGTAACTTGTCATTTTTATATTGGTCCTACCATACGTTACGTGGCACTCCAACTTCACCTAAGAATTGCTCCTCCATGCTTGTTGGCGCGAAAAAAATTCATCTCTACCCTTATTTTAGTGTTCATGGCCGAGCGTAGAATCCTATAAAAAAAATTTTAAATTACTAAATGATAAGAAATTTTTACAAAAATATATTTTTATTCACAAGTTAAGTGTTGTTAAAACTTGTTAAAGTGTAAGAACTGATTTGGATCCAGTAATTTCAATTTTTTTTAATTCTCCCTTTTTCCTTTCTAATGGGCACGTTTTATATTGTTTTTTCACAATAGAATTTTATAGTAAAAAATTACATACAAATAATTATATATTTAATAATAATTCTTATCATTTATTTAAAATAGAAAAATAAAGTTAAAACTAAAAATTGGCTAAAGTATACATTTATTCTCTTAATTTTATACAATGTTTCAATTTAATTCCTTAACTTTAAAAATCATATATTAACCCTAAAATTATTAGGCTTAGATTATGATTTTTTATAACAATCAAAATTGTTTTAAAAATTAAATTTCATATATTAGCTTTTGAGAATATTTTATCAACATTTAAGATCTTAATGTCATCATTTTTTTTAAACAATTTTAGGATTAAAGGTTTAAAAGTATGCTTTTTAAAGTTAAAGACCAAATTAAAGCTCTATAAAATTAAAGAACTAAATATATACTTTAGCTATAAAAATTTCCCAAGAGTATAATAAATAATAAAGTGTATCATCTTTTAAACAAAACTTCTAAGAATAGTGATTAATTTAAAAAATAATCTTTAATGAGAAGTCTAAAGCCACATATCCTTGCTCCAATCGTATTGAGTGGAGCAATTAGCCAGTCATGACGCTGGACAATAATATGGGGTTGATGATGGCTTGCACGCAGCCAAGTAATATAATTATTGTTTATATATTAACTATTAATTATGAAATATAATTATATTTCCTCAATTTTGAACAAATAACTTGAATAAAATAAGAATAAAATTGTTTATGGAAAAATTTCTCCTCTCAGAACAAACAAAGTAACATTGAAATTCCTTTGTTCTATTAAAATCTTTCCCCTCTTCTCTTTTTTTCTTCCCTCCATTAAAATATCTTCATTTCCCTCCCTCCTTAAACCAAACAAACCCAATATATACTTTGCCGTACCACTATATTTGGATGTTCACTTTCCCCCCTTTTCTTTGCCATTCAGCATCAATATATCTTTTTTTTAATTAAAAGACAATTTTATTCATGATAAGTAAAAAGATTACATATAAAAAGTCGGCTAATCATGCATAATTAATTTGAGCAAATTAAAGTTCAAATAAACCATAAGAAAAGGCGAGGCCACCACTAAAACTAAGACAATAAATCGCAAAGGAAACTGAAAAATAAAGGAACTTAATAAACAAAAAAAAAAAAAAAAAGAGCATGCAACATAGGATTCTACCAATCGAGACCCAGGCTTGTGCAAAGTTGAATCAGGTAAGGAATTAATGAACTCCTCGCTCTTATCGAACAAACCAGAAACAATTCCTCCGTGCAAGCTTCCGTATAGGAGTTAAACGTCAAAGGCAGAGAAGCAGGTCTTCAAGAAGAAGATAGTCGCAACAATCCCAGTCGCAAGAGAAAGCAGTTTGAAATAGCAGCCAAAGACAAAGTGTTGCTGAAGAACCAAGGTTGACAACATGCAATCAATAACTAAACTCTAACGAGAACAGTTTCGGTACTCATAATTTTGATGAACATTCTAAACTCATCAAATTTAGACTATCTATGTTTGATTTAAATAGTCTAAATTTAAAATCTTTAATTGATTATTTTTAAATAGAATTTTTTTTTAAAACAATGATAGTTAAGAGATTATCCTTATTTTAAATTCTATACATATTAAAACAATTATTTTAAATAAATAAAAATAAAAAAATTAAATTTGGACCATCCAAATAAGATATGAAATATTCAGATCTGATGAGTATAAAATATTCATCAAAGTGATGAGTACCGAAACTGAGTCCCACTCTAACGCTTCTCTAGAGCATGAATGTTGCAAAAGGAGGGAACAACCCAAGCATGAAGGAAGGCAATCGACCACATGCAAGGCTAGCAAAATTGTAATTTGAAAGACCATTTAGGCCCTCAAACTCCCGAACGAGAAAAAGTTTGCTATTGAGAGAAGAACTCAAAAGCAAAGAAAATAAACTAACACTAAGGTCAGAATTTGCTCAGGCATAACGCTGCCCATTTTACGCTTGCATGAGCCCCATGAAATCATACCTCTATGAGGCAAATCTTTTGACAGAAGATTCGCAAAAACCCAGCAATTCAAGATCCTCACTAGTACCTTCGTATCCCGAGTTGCAAGAATGGCGCCTCAACGACGTTTACCACACCCCTTCCTCATCTCACAGGACCATCAGAAAAAGGCCGAGATGAGCACATATAACGATTTAGACTTTCAAATGCATCATTAAGGGCCAAAACTTCATCTCCAGTCATGGTACTATATATGTTTCATGTCCCTGAATGCAAGTGATTTGGTGATAAGGAGCAACTGCCATCTCCACTTATATTTATATACTTCTTGACTAATAAGCATGAAACGAGGTCCAAGGAGTCGTGCTTCATAATGGCCTTTTGCTCCCCATTGTATATTGTGAAAAAGTAAATGCAATTCCGGTAAGTAGAAAACTCGTCATGGCGAGAAGATCAGGCTTTATCAGACTGAGAATAGCAATTAGAGAAGCTATGTGAGCGCCAATTTAGACCCTCATATTTGGCGCACTTCAAACAATGAACAGTAGGCTCTATTACAAAACATTGTGTTTCACCGTTGTCCTCATTTCGATCGACCAAAGAACCAGTAACTGCATTGAGAGATGACTTGGGGTTCACAGATCCTGTCACTGGCATAATAGCTAAAGGATTGGATTTCGCATATGGGCTTGAAGAAAAATTTTCAACCCAAATAAGAAGCCCTAAGCCCTTTGATAAATCCACCTACTGTTAGCATACGTGATGTGACTTGATTTAGGGCCCACACTTTCAAAATGGAAGATTTGATGATGGAACGGGTTCCAATGCCTATCACCTTGATGAGTATCTTAAACTTATCAAATTTGGATCGTTTATATTTGATTTAAATGGTTCAAATTTAAAATTTTTAATTAATTATTTGTAAATAAAAAAATATTTTTTGAAAGAATGATAGTTAAGAGATTATCTCTACTCTATATATATTAAAATAATTATCTTGAATAAATAAAAATAAAATAATCAAATATGAACTATCCAAATAAGATATGAATGATTCAGATCTGATAAATTTAGAGTACTCATCAAAGTATAAGCAGTAAAACTGGTTCTATTTGATCATGCATTGACTTACCAGTAGTGTCCCCTCCATACCCCAATCACATCACAGCCTTTGCATGTCCTGAAAAATAAAAACAGACAAGGGAAGCAATTCACCTGATCACAGCTGCAAATTGAGGAGAGGAGGAAAGAAAAATCAATTAGAATGGAAGCTTTAATTCTTAATCCGCCATAAGAGAACGTTGACAGATATCATCAAACTCTTAAAAAAACACCAAACAAGCAAGAAATCTCCTTTGCCAACGCCATCGTGTAGAAGTCAATAGGAAGGCCTAAAATCTGTATCCAAACATGCATATAAGAAAAAGATAATCTGGTAACAGGCATGTCAAGCTTCCATTCATAAATATATTTTATATATATATATTATATTTTATTATAAGTAATTTATTTTCTAATTTACCAACAATAGTTGTTCATGGTTCAGCGGCAAAATAGTGTTCTTTAATTCTAAGGGCCTTTGGCTCGATGGCTTGATTCCCCTGTTCTTGAAACCAAACGATTTTTTTCTCAAATTTTAGATAAAACATTACAATTTTAATTTTTAAATGCTAAAACCCAAAGTAACCCCCCCTTTTTCACTTGACAGAAAAATAATTGTTAGAATTTGGAAATCCTCAAACAAGAATTTCCCTTTTAGTCTCACATGACAAAATGGGTATTCTATAATCAGAGGGAATGGTCATATTGTCCTTTTGAATTTTTTTTAAGAAGAACCTGAAGCCCCCCTCACTGCCTGACCAATCGCTGGAAATTCAACAGGGATCGTTGGTAGTCGTTGGTGCCCAAGCTCCAATGGCCGGCCGGTCGACCGATGAGCAAACTTAGGATTTTTTTTTTAAAAAAAAAATTATAAGAACAATATGATTATTCGATCAAATTATAGTATTCCCATTTGGTTATATATGTGACTAAATGAGAATTTCTCTTATTCATGTCACTATTTGGAGATTTCCAAATTCAATAATAATTTTTCTCTCATTTTCCATTTTTTTTTTACATGAAGTAATTTTAATAATTATTCTTCTTAATTTCTCTCCCGATTTGGCCATTAAAAATTTTTTTGAAGCTCTAACTCTTACGATAACTTTTTTGGCCCTCATAAAGACTTATTAACCTATTTTTCCATCGCCTTAGAATTGGGATGTTACACTGGATCTACATTAATTGGAAGGTGTTTCGCCAACTGCTCCCACTATTTTATTTTATTTTAGTTTTATAACTTACTCATACGTAGGCTTTAGTCAGGCGTTCTGATGATATAACATTATAAAGTCAAAACTGAGGGCAAAAAAACTTGTAAATAGATAAGCGTTGCATTCATTTAATCTTTTATGTACAAAACGACTCGATCGCCACTTCGGCCATGGAACCATTGCCAACAAAATATCGAATCATTTCAATGTTCGAGCTCTACGCTTTCCACAAGATGCGTCATAATTCTATATTGAGGTCGGTGATTCGCTAATGTGACAGTCTCAATTTAATAATCGTTCTTGAATTTGACGTGTGAGTTCTTTATGTCCGACATTGTTTGGAGTTTACGAAAATCAAATCAAATTTACTAGTGGAATTGAGATATCAAAGAGTTATGAAAAATATATATGTAAAAAACAATATCACTCTGGCATCGTCTGCAAAAATTAGGTGAGTTAGGTGGAGAAAATTTTTAAATTTTCTTGGAGTTCCCTACAAAGCGTATTACACACACATACATCATGCACATATTATCCCTTATCCTAATTATAAAAGCTAGTTGATTAATTTGAGGAGATTAAGGACATAAGTTAAGTTAGTTATTTGTAATAAATATGTGTTATCTTTTCTAAAATTCTTTGCTAATCAAGTGTGTTGGCTAAGACTACTATTATTAGAAGGATTACATTAGAAAAAAGTGCATAAATATTAGAGACAAAGTGGATCAAAGTCTTATATTTAGGATCAAAATAAAAGTGAAACGAGATCTTATATTAAGGACAGGAGGTAGTATTAATTAATATTCATCCAAGTCTGTTAAGTGACTTTAATTTAGTGTAAAAAAACTTTGTGATTACAGTGTAAGGAAGTCCATCCAATATTTTCTTTGTAAATTTAGGCTAAATTGTATGTAACTCTATACTGTATCAAATCAATTTTAGTTTAATTAAGGGGACTAGGTCATATAAATAATGTAAGGTAATATTGAAATTGCAACTATGTATATCATATCATAAAGGTAAAGTAGTGCCAGCACCTTGATCATGTTTCTCAAAGTGCATCCAACAGCTTGATCAATTTTTTATGGTGCATCCAGTATCCTAATTTTTTTTCCCAGAGTCCAACACTCTAATCATATTTTAGTGCATCTTAAACACTAAAGATTAAAGCACTGAATGTAATTGAAAAAATAATCAGGGTGCTATTTGAATTAGAAAAATAAGATTAGGATGCTAAATACACATGTAAAATAAGATTAAGGTGATAAATGCATCTTGACCTTATCATAAAAAGTACTATTGTATGTACCCCGAAAGGAAGCTGATCGAATATGCACCCTCCTCAAATTCCAAAGAACTTACCAACTGGGGAAATATCTTGGTGTCCCCTTACCGACAGGGTTTCTAAAGACACCTGTCAATACCTTGTTAACAAGATCCAGCGAAAGCTAGCAGCTTGGAAAACAAAGACCTTATCTCTGGCTGGACGAATCACTCTTGCCCAGTCAGTTCTGTGTGCAATACCCTTTTACACCATGGAAACTACTCTCCTTACTGCTAGCTCCTGCAATGCAATCGAGAAAACGATACGAAGCTTCGTATGGGGGTCAGATGAATCCCATCGAAAGCTAAGCCTGGTCAAATGGGATGATATGTGTCGGCCAACGAAATATGGTGGCAGTGGAATCCAACCCATTTCATGAATAAAATGTGACCAATTAACCAACCAACAAAACTACTTGTTAGAAATAAAAATTGGTTGTTGCATCAAAACATATAAATGTTGACTAATCTGACTAACATTGAACTTGGTAAAATGAAAAGGTTCAATAACTGAAAAATAAGATTATTCAGGAATATCCTTTGAATGCTAAAATTACGCATTGAATTTTGATTAGTGGATCCATAATTCAAAAGGTGTTTGTGATTATTGCAGAAGAAATGAAATAAAAGATAGGGTAGAGCTATGACAGTTATTGTATGAAGTCTACCCAATGCTAGATGCAAAGGCGCATAATAAATTGATATGAACATCATGAGGCAAAATCATGCTTTCCTATCCAAACTGGCTTTCCACCTCATTAGTTAGCCTAATAAGCTTTGGGTCCAAGTTCTTAAAGCTAAGTACAATTGGGGCCCAGGCAGAACTATGTTTTTAAGACAAAAATTGCTTCGCATGTCTGGCGGAGCATAGCTACCGTTTGGCCCAACACTGAATTAAATGTCACTTGGACTGTTGGAAATGGTAGAACTGTCACTACAAAAAAACAGACTTTAGGCGACGACTTTCGGCGGCGACACCAAAAAGTTGCCGCTGAAACTAAGACTTTCAACGGTGACGAAAATGTCGCTGCTGAAAGTGGACCTTCAACGGCGACTTTTTTTGTCGCCGCCGAAAGTGGACCTTCAGTGGCGACTTTTTTTGTCGCCGCCGAAAGTGGACCTTCAGCGACGACTTTTTTAGTCGCCGCTGAAAGTTCGCCATTGAAACCAAGACTTTCAGCGGCGACACTTTTGTCGCCGCTGAAAGTGGACCTTCAGCGGCGACTTTTTTAGTCGCCGCTGAAAGTTCGCCATTGAAACCAAGACTTTCGCCGAAAGTGGACCTTCAGCGGCGACTTTTTTTGTCACCGCTGAAAGTATAATATAATAATATATATTTTATTTTACAATATTAATAAACAAATTCAATCTGGCTCAGCGGCAAGAAGGTTGGACACGAAAGGAGGCGGTCACGAGTTTGAACCTGGAAGAAGACACATTTAAGGTGAAAATATTTAGACGATGACGTGGCGAGGAGGAGTGATATGGCAATGATGTGGAGGTGGCTAGTGATGATGTGGCGGTCGGCGGTGATGACGTGGCCGCCGATGGCGATGACATGGAGGTCGACGGTGATGACGTGGCGGCCGGAGACGATGACGTGGCACCGGCGGTGATGACGTGGCATTGGTAAAGCCAATTCTTCTTAGGCATTACTTTCAGCAGCGACAAAAAAGTCGCCGCAGAAAACACTTTCGGCGGCAACAAGAGTGTCGCCGCCGAAAGTGTTTTCTGCGGCGACTTTTTTGTCGCCGCTGAAAGTATAATGTCGCCGCCGAAACTTCTAAAAGTCATCGCTGAAAGTATCTTTTAGCGGCGACCTTTTTAGTCGCCACTGAAAGTTTTCAGCCACGGCTGCTACGGCAATGACTTAGTCGCCGCAAAAAACTTTCGGCGGTGACTTTTGTACTTCCAGCGGCGACTTTTGTCACCGCTGAAAGTCAATTTTTTTGTAGTGTGTTAGATTTTGGCTTGACCATTGGGCTGGTGATATAGGACCCCTCAAACATCTTAGCTATTCCGATGTGCCAGATTCAGACATAAACAAGACAATCAGCGATTACATCAATAGTGAAGGGGAATGGGATTGGATCACATTCCAACATCTACTTCCACCGGATCTGAACCTACAAATTGCCGTGAAAGGCCCTCCACAAGAGCTAAATGTAGAAGACTCATGCTATTGGAATCTCGCAACTAACGGCGCCTTCACGGTCAGCTCAGCCTACCAAGCTAACCAACAGCTGGAATGGGAAACTCCTGATAAATGTCGGCCGTGGATATGGAAATGGCCTGGCATCCAGAGGATACGCACCTTCCTGTGGCTAACAAAAAAAAAAGATTGCTCTCCAACGCAGAAAGAATGAGACGAGGCCTAACCATGGAAGGCACCTGCAAACTATGCCACACAGCTATTGAAGATCTTGACCACATACTTCGCTTTTGCCCTACAGCGCACGCATGCTGGCTGCAATTACTATCTCATAGTAGGACGCAGGAATTCTTCTCCAAACCTTTTGATGACTGGCTGTTCTGGAATCTCAATCCTCGCTGTATGGGTACTCATTGGAGACTCCCCTTTGGCACGCTATGTTGGAAGTTATAGGATAACAGAAATAAGCGCATCTTCGCAGACAATCCTCTATCCCCAGAGAGCATTGTCATCTTCGTCCAGACTTTTGTTAATCACACCTCCAATGCGAGGCCCCTTTTAGATACTATTGCTAGCACTAACTAATTGGCTATTTTTGTAACTGACGCTCTGTACATTTTTCAGTAATACATTCTTATTTTCCACTATAAAAAAAAAGTACTATTGTAACTTAGGAAGCAAAACTATGATTAGAAAATTTGAGTTCAAACCACAGTATCATATGTAGTCTGCATATGAAAGATACCCAGTGCACCAAATTTGAAAAATGCCATAGTGAGTGATGAAAGGTGAACCTTGCGGAATCTTTACTAAATCAAAGGAGTCAAATAAGCCACTCCTACACTTTAATTTATTGATCCAATGTCAGGCCAGAAGGATGAGTCTCTTACGTGGGAACACTAAGCATGTGACGGCAATTCCAATAGTCTTTTGGCTCATACGTCTCTCCACGTGCATGGCGATTGTGAATTTGTTATGGATTCCCTAAAACTCAACGAACTTGACGACAAAGATTTGCTATAAATAATGGAAGCTTATGACCTATGATCACCAGCGTTCCAATGGCTGAAACTTCCCTCACAAAAAGCCACTCAAATGTTGAGTTCAACGACATGGTTTACGATGAAGAGTATGAAAATCTTGGCCAAGAATATAAGGAACTGGTTCTCTCTCTTCCCAGAGAGAAAGGTTGGGTTTCTTCATACATTTATCTCTACCAAGAACTTTGGTACGGAGCAACTCAAATTCAAGCCATAAGCTTATTTCAAAAGCAGTTCCAAGCCAAAGATAGTGATATTATTACAGCATCTACACCAAAATCAGGAACTACTTGGTTAAAAGCCCTTGTTTTTGCTATTGTGAATCGCAATCGTTTCTCTCCCTCTCAAAATAACCATCCTTTGCTCATTTCCAATCCTCACGAACTTGTTCCTTCCTTTGAGTTTTACGTTTGTGAAAATAACCAGATACCTGACCTCTCCGACTTGCCTGAGCCAAGACTTTTTGGTACCCATGTTCCATTTCATTCGTTGCCCGATTCAATTACCAAGTCCAAATGCAAGATAATATATATTTGTCGCAACCCATTTGACAATTTTGTGTCTTTTTGGTTTTTCTACAACAAAATTGTACCACCACCATTACGCAAATTATCACGTGAGGAAGCCTTTGAGAGGTATATCAAAGGGAACATGGAATTTGGTCCATTTTGGACAAACATTTTGGGTTATTGGAGGCAAAGCAAAGAGACACCAACTGGGATTCTGTTTTTAAAGTATAATGACTTGAAAAGAGATATCAAGTATCACTTGAAAACAGTGGCTGACTTCTTGGGTTTTGCATTTAGCATGGAGGAGGAAAGTAATGGTGTCATTGAAAGCATCAGTGAGTTGTGTAGCTTTGAGAAAATGAAGGGATTGGAGGCAAATAAGACAGGAAAAGTTTTTCAAAGGTATGAAACAGAGAACTTTTTTAGGAAAGGTGAGGTAGGAGACTGGGTGAATCATTTTTCTCCTTGGATGGAAGAGAGATTGTCCAGAGTGATAGAAGAGAAGTTGCGCGGATCTGGTCTGTCCTTTTAATTGTTGCCTTCTTCCACCTTTTAAACCAGATAAGCCTATGATAATATCTTCTTGCAGAGAATATACTCTGTATAATGTACCCATGAGCCAATGTTAGACAATTGAATGTTTGGCTTTCTACAATATGTGGACCAGGTGATTTTTATTTTTATTTATATTTATTTTTCATGTATTATTAAAATTTTCCCTTTGCAATAAATTTGAGTGTAGTTTTACCAAAAAGCGCATAGCTAAACTAAACAGAGGGCTATTCCTTTTTTTTTTTTTTAAATACAAAAGAGTGCTGTTCAAATTTGGCTTGTTTTTCCAAGTTTGAATCCTAAGTATGTAATTGCATTAAATACTCGTTTAAAACAATGATATTTCTGATAAAGTTTTTTTTTTCTTTGTTTAGGAATCTTAATTAACTCCTACTCTCATCCTATTTATAGGGCGGAGAGAAAAGAATTTTATGCAAACATACAATCTTATCTTTCATTTATTATTATGTTAATTTTGTTTTCTAAGGGTATAATGTATATTAAATAAGGATAAAGTTAAAAAGTTGTTAAATTCTAAAAGAGAATTAGTAAAATTTAACGTTTTTCTTAATCCATGTTTAACATTTTAAAAATGACTTATAAATATAGGACCACACATGCACACTCATATGTACCCCTCTGGTCCTTTTTAATTGTCACTTGTAATAGTTTCTCATATACCGAAGAGATCATTAAATACATAAAATCTTTCACTTTTACCCTTATTAAATTCTAATATATTTTTTCTCACCTATTCCCCCTCTCTTCACATTTACATTTGTCTCCCTTAATTAATAGGGTTGGAAATGAAACATTAAAAAAGATACAAGTGACAAATAAAACTACCAAAATCTCCTCCTACAAGTGACAATTAAAAAGGACCAGGATGGTATAAATGTTGTTAGACAGGAAATCACTCAGGAAGGGGTGAATTAGGTGACAATAAAAATCTTAACTTTAAATAAAAATTAAACTTAAATAACAAAGATAGAGTTAACAAGATATCACCAAAGGATTTGAGAGTGAGAAGAGATGCAACATACAGCGATTGATACTAGTTTGGTCCTACCACGTCGGTGTGTTTGGATTGGTAGTGACAAAATTGACTTTTATTCTAACTAACTTTTATAAACTGAAGTTACAGTAAAATCAGTTAGTGTAATGCATTTATGTTTCGATTGGTATTTATAAAAAGTCAGTTGAAAAAGCTAAAACTTGTTTGGATGATTAATAAAAAAGTGAGTGTAGTTGTAAAATGACTGAAAGGGCATGGATTTTATTAAATAGTAGTGTTTGATATTATATGTTTTTAATGTGATAATAGTTAAAAAAATACCTAAAGTTATTATGGTAAAATAACAATAGTTTATTTGTGAAATTATAAAATAAAAATATTTGTTACTGAAAAAAATTTAAAAACACATTGTAGATAATTATTATGATAAATAAAAGAGGACCTCAGATTTATTTAAAAAAACAAAAAAAGAAGAGTAAAACGGGGTGTTTTCATTTAGGGCATGGGGATGTCATCATTACCATCTTCTCACGAAGCTGGAGGGAGCAGAACGGCGGAAGGATGAGGATTACTCACCATCTACCAACGCACGCCACACCCTGCAACCATCACCACCTTTTCCCTCCTTCATCGTCTTCGACAGCAAGTGGTAGAGCAGGACACGAGACCATCATTCCCTTCCACCGTCACCATCGCCATTCATCGCCATTCTCAACCTTCTTCATCATCTTCAACGCGGAGAGGACTGAGGCAGAGAGACGGTGGGAGTAGCGCTTGAGCAAGATTGACCGTCAATCATTCACCCTCATCCCCACCGAGCACCTTCATCATCGACACAAAAACAGGGGAGGCAGCAAGTAGCGACCTTCACTGTCTGAGTAATTGCCAGCGAGTCTGTAGCATCATCGGCGCGAGTGAGGGAGGGAGAAGAGCGGCAGGGGGAGTGATTCTGAGGGAGGAAGCAACGAGAACACTGAAGGAGAAGAGGGTGAAGACTAAGGGGAAAATTTGAGGGGCATATTTGATAGGTAACATTTGCAATGCTCATTTAATACTTTCTCACAGTAGATTACATTTTAAAACGCTGAGAAGTCAGAAAATTGAGCGTTGGAACGCACTGTCATTTTGCCCCATAATTTGGCCCATAAGTCAGTTAGCATAAAAGCCCAGCCAAGCAATCAATTATACCCAAATAAACCACAATCCTTAGTTTCACACTTTTCCACGTGCTTTTACCATTACAAGCAGCAATCTAAACACCGCCTTAATCTATATTCAGTCCTCGAGTTTCACCTGAGAGTTTTACTATATTTCCAAAATTCAATGGCTCTTGGTGCCTGAATACAATCCTTCGAGTTTTACCCAGGTATTTGAAAAGCTTCACAATCTCTCAAGTTTCACATAGGTAACTGAAAACCTTTACAACCACTTCTGATAGCTCTGCAAGTATACAGAATCGATGTAATAATAAATCTGGGGATTTTGGGGTCATCCTTAGGGAGGTAGTTATGTTTTTACTAATTCTAATAATTAATAATTAAAGAAGCTGCAATAAAATAAATTATTTAAAAAATAAATTGAAAAAAAAGCAACAAATAATTAATTATAAGAAGAAGCTAATCGCTCAAAGTGTTGGGGTTCAAGATTTACTCTATAGGCGGCTAGTTTCTACCATCTAAATTGAATACTCACTTATACTAACAATTATTCTTAGAGTATCTTAATATTCTCCCAAATTATTAAAAGGACAATTATATTGACATATTTGTCCCGAAAAGTTTTTGTTTAAGAGTGCTGGGCACCTAGAAGTTCTATTGGATGTAAATTTACCTTAAAAATTTAAAATCATAGCAATTTTGCCCTATATTGTTAAAAGTATTAACAGTCAATATTACTATTTTAATGGTCAACATTAATTTTTTAGCGATAAGGGGAAAAATTACTATAATTTTAAACTTTTAGAAGCAAATTTGCATATAAAAATTTTTGGACACCAAGCATTCCTGAATAGAAACTTTTAGCAGTTAATTTGCAACTCAACCCTTTATTTTATTGTATATTATCTGCAAAATAGAAAATATACGAAG
This sequence comes from Neltuma alba, assembly GCF_004799145.2. Lineage (NCBI taxonomy): Eukaryota > Viridiplantae > Streptophyta > Magnoliopsida > Fabales > Fabaceae > Neltuma > Neltuma alba. The sequence goes on from NW_021636083.1 coordinate 85,468, forward strand.
ACATTTTCTGAAAAAATTTCTTTTTGTCCTGAAAGTTAGATTTGGAAGAAAAATATATAAAATAAATTGAATAGGTATAAAATATCTATATATTTAATCTAACATCTTCTAAAATTTACGCCATAAAATCTCCAAAATTTATTACTTATCAATTAACCTCAAGTTTTCTACGAGTTTTTGGAAACCGCTCTCCTTGCAACCTATAAGGTAACAACTCCCTCAACAAAGGGCTATTAATACAATGAAGAATTCCATATGATGAACATAGACACACACATGTACCTATGTTGCGGCCTATATACGTAGCAATATTGTTCCCACACGCAAACAAATGAGTCTCCGCCCGTCATTTATACCATAATCCCATGCAGTACACTTCATTTACGATACATATAACATAATCTTGGTCTTCCGACCGTCCAGAATTTCGCACTAACTCCATGTATCACTGTCCCATTCGTCCCATGTTATTTTTTGGCCACGAACATGTTGTATAACACGTGATCTGACCTATAATCCCCTATGATTCGCAATTCAGCTTTATATATACATATAAGAGCTAGCTGTACATATAAGAGCTAGCTGTAAATTCAATTTGTTCATAAATATAAAAACTCAATTTATTTTGTCTACCATATTTATCCATTTTTGTTACAAGTAAATTCTATGGTGATTGTACATGTTAAGGGATTCCCATTAAAAAGTAGTTATTAACACATGATCAATAAAGATATTTTAGAAAGGACAACACATATTTATTAGAAATAACTAACTTAATATATTTTCTTAATATTAGTAAATTAGTTACCTAGTTCTTATATTAAAGGCTCAAAGTAGTACATAGAATATAATATGTCATCAAATATCGTAAATTAAAACAAAAATTAATTTATTGCTATTAAATATTGTTTCAGCAATTATCTCTCATACTTATCATTAACTGCATTTAATTTTTTGTAGAATTAATTAATAAGCTTAATAAGAACCGTTTAAACGCATATAATTATACACACTTTATACACACTATCAAATACATGTCCATGGAGATGTGGGGTATCAATCCCCATACCTCTCACATGCTAAGACAGCGCTCTACTATCTGAGCTACATCCCCTTGTAATATTTAAATTAGCTCTGGTTTCACCAATTACAATATTGCAGAAAACAACTTTCACAATGGTTAAAAAGGGTTTTTCACTGCGGTTTTTGAGGCACAGTAAATTCTTTCAGTGTTACAAGCAAAGCATTTTACAGCAGTTATAAACTGTCGTGAAAAATCAACTTTTCATGGTAATTTTATACAAATAATCACCATGAAAAGTCCTCAATAAATAATGTTATTTGAGGACTTTTTATGGCAGTTACTTGTATAACCACCGTTAAAACAATTTTTTCATGATGGTTGAATAAGTAACTGTCGAGAAATTTTTTTTTTTGGGAAAACAAATTGTCTCAGTTTTCTATACATTCTCCCTGCAATGCCAAACCAATTAAGTACAGACCAATTCCAGCCAACATAATAGAAGAATGCAAAACTATTTCAAGGCATGAACTCAAACCTAACACTGACATAACTAATGTTTCCAATTCTTATTCAATCAACTACACCTAATAATCAATAATTTAACCTATTAGTATGTCAAATAAATGTAATAGATAATTGACAACAGTGCTACCAAAATAAAAAAATTAAATTAAATCTCTAACTTTGATTATCTAAAAAATTTATAAACATTAACTCTGATTATCAAAAACAAAAAATTTATAAAAATATACTTATCTCAAAATAACATACTTGTGAGAGAATCTATATTGGTGGTGGGTTATTTGTCTGCTTGACAACTACATTGAAACTATAAAAAGCCCTATCAACAATTAGAAAAAACAATACTATAACATAATAAGTCTATAAACATAAACTCATGTGTGATTGACATCCTTGGTTTCGTTTTGTGATGCTCCACAAGAATGGAACCAGTAGACATCATTATTAATAAGGGCAAAAACAATGAGGGTACAATGATAACTATAAAATACAAATTATGCTAGTTACAATTGTGTATATAATTTGTATGTCTCAAATACAATAATATACTTACCCTTCAATGTAAGGTGCAAAATGTAATTTCTTCTTCATTTGGGTCATTATGGTCATTATTTAGATCGACCTCACCTCCACGGTGTCTATGACTTGCTACACTTTGTGAGGACATATAAAGTTATATGTACCCGAAAGTCTTTTCTCCCTTCAAACGCGAATAAATTGTTTGTTGTTCAAATAAGAAAAGGTAGGAGTACATAAGTATAACATAAAATAAGAAAATGATATTATAATTTGCAAAATGGCCAGCTACATGAAGAGTATATCTATCTTCTCAAAGTTAAGGAACTGAAGAAGGTTTTTTTGTCAATAGTAAAGTCATATGTTAAATCTGAACCCATAACCCCTGGTGGCATTTTGAAAGTAAGTGGCTGCTCCGTTTGTTGCATCATGGAATGAAGAATCGCAAAACTTCCATATAGAACCTCAACACCTTCATCAAGGGCCTTGAGGATAGGAGCTTGGTTCTTTGTCACCTTCACCATTGTCGCTTTCTTTGTTATTAGTATTGGCTTTTCAATAAGTCTTCTTGGCCACAAAATGAAATTTTCTTTCACCGGGGCCAGTAGTCGAACCTTATTAGTAGGGTGGGCATTGATGTACCACCTTGACCATTACGAACTTTATCCACTGTCACCCTTGCTTGATCTTTTGAAATTTTTTTGCTATGGATTGCAATGCATGGGAATGCTTGACCATTAGCGACGTGGCAATGTGAACCTTCAGAGTCCACATAGAGAGCACACGGTAGTCCATTATCTTAGGTATGGTTAGGGCTAGGGTCAGGATTAGATGGTGTCAGTTGTTGCGTCTAATTATTACTACCTTTTATGCTCTTATAGGTGAACCTCAAAACATAGAAATAAATTAATTAAGACACATTAAATAAACTTAAATGGCTTAAATGAACCTTGAGAAGATGTAATTATTACCTGTGATGATTAAGACACTTGAGACATCTAGAATCTAATTGTGCCAATCATTATCATAGCTTGTTGAAACTTGGCATCGAACTCCTCACACATCTTTTACATCTCTATCTTATGTTCTTGGCTAAGTTGAGCTCAAATTTTCTCTATTTTTTCTTATAATCCCTAGTCAAGCTCCTCTTTAGACACCATGTCAACAGAGGATGAACCAATGCTTCTTCATGAACCAGGGCCAAAGAACTATTTAATACCAATCCTTTTAGGGGCCCATCTAATACTATCAAGATGGTCGGCCTTCCTAATCACAGTTGCCAATATATCTATCCATCCATGAGGAGCAAATAAACCTTAGGATGCTTACTCCTCAAGTGTATCCTATAACATAAAAGTAACAAATTCAATTTTAGATAGCCAAAAAAGCACTTAATAAAGCATAATATTTGATATTACTTACGATCCTCTCAATAATAGCAGTAGCCTCTAGAGTGATATACTAGCCCTTCTTAACCCTCGCCGCCTTCTATTTTTCTTAGCGAGAAGGACTCTGGATAGGTGGAATGACTCCAATTAGGTCTGAAGTAGCAGCCATTTATGCAGCCTACAACTGCCCCTCCATCATAACCCTTTGACCCACCACGAGACATGGTATGTAGTACACATTTAGCTCAGATATTTATTTATTTTTCCTACTCAGTGCCTATGACAAGAAAACAAATTCAATAAAGCTAGTTTGGTTAAATAAAATGTAAATTCATTATTAACTAAGTTGGAAAAATGAAACCTGAAATGCAGGGTTTCTCTTTGCTTGACAAACTTTTCCTATGCCTTGTCACTAATGAAGGAGAATCAATCCTTGAAATACTCGCCCTTTCTTTTCTCACGAAGATACTCCCTATCAAGCATAAATTTAAAATCTCTCCACTATTCATCAACTTGCTTTAATCTACAATGTTTCATCTCCTCTGTTGCAGGAATACCAAATGTGAGCTGTGATAAAATACAATAAAGTTAGAAGTAAATAATTAATTACAATTGAAATAAATAAAGGAAAGATAGAATTCATAATGTATCAAAACATCCTCTCAAAGTTTTTCCTTCATAATTTCGTCTGTTAGTCTCCAATTAGGATATCCAAACCCAATCTTATTCCATGCTAGATAACCCACGTAACTGTTCAACTGAGCCACTTCAAGACCCATTCCCTTCAAATCATTATTGAATTGTACTGTTATTCTGGTGGGCTGAGTGGCATCATCATGCAAAGCTAACTTCCTCATATGAGTTTGCACTTTACCTCTTTTCTTGCTAGTAGACAAACTACTTTAGCCAGAACCCTATTAACTAGAACTTACTGACCGGATCGGTCCATTTCCTATTCAAAAAACAACTAACAAATGTAAAACTAAGAAACATCAAGTGATGAATAAATAATTAAAAGATAATAAGTAATAAATATAAAATAAATTTAATGAATCAAACTATTAATTTATTTAGGCCTTACAATGATTATCCTCCCAAATTCCTTCACAATGATCATCCCTAATAGTATAATCATCATCTACCAAATCTAATTCAACTGTTTTAGGTCGAGTAACTGTGAAAGGCTGGGTTTCATCAAGGTTGAACTTTGAGTTACTGACATCTCCACCAACCGCTTGCCTCTTACCTTGAAGCATGATAGATAATTTTTTCTTTGCTAGATCAGTGACATAAAACACTTGCTTTGCTTGACTTACTAAAATAAATAGCTCATTTCTATATTTAATCCTCTCAAGATCGACAAAAACAAATCCAAAATTTTCATCTACTTGCACAGTATTACTATTAACTCACTTACATTTGAAGACGAGAACTTTAAACCTGGTATAGCTAACCTCCTATATCTCTTTTATTACTCCATAATGGTACATGGATGTCAATATTGAATTTTTATCTTTTGAACTAGCAAAATGCATAGCTTCAGCTACTATTATCACCCTACTATTTTGCATAATATTCTTATCATCTTAGGCTTTTGTGTAAAATAAAAAACTATTTATATCATATCCTCCCAACACATAATCTCAAAATGAAGATAGAATTTGTATTGTCTCAAAAGGATTATCATCCTTTAACACTTCTTACTTGGAACACTTTGCAAATGACTTGCCATGCTCATTTGCTAATTGTGTATCATTCTTTCTTGGATTCATGTTCTTTAACATATTCCTATGAACATCTAAGTAAGGCAAAACTTTATTCGTATTGTTTAAAATATATAGATGTGCTTTTATTACCATTTTATGAGACATGGACCTCACTATGGCACTCTGTGTTCTATTGCTTCTCTCTTAATCATGCCAAAGGGAAGTCCAACTACCTTTACCCTATAAATACATGCGCTACAAAACTCAAGGGCCTTCTTAGCTATATATCTCTCAACAATTAATGTCTCGAGCTGATAAGAATTCTTAGAGTACCTTTTTAGGATTTTTATATATCTCTCAAACGGGTACATCTACCTTAAATACACAGAGAGTTTTATCTTTTACACAAGGTGAGCTATCAAATGTACCATAATGTCAAAAAATAATAGAAGAAAGTGCATTTAAAATTAGGAGAGGACAACATAACCTTAATTTTCTAATTTATCTAACTCAGTAAGATCAATCAATTTGCTACAAATAGTATTGAATTAACATACAAAGTTTCATAATAGTGCTTCTCATATCATTTTTCATAATATTTTGAATAGCAACTGGAAGTAATTGTTGCATCAACACATGATAATCATGAGACTTTATCCTTGTTATCATTAAATCTGGCATTGAAAATTTTTTTCTCAAATTAAAAGAATAATCTTGTGGCACCTTAAAACCATTCACACAACCATAAAAACTCGTTTTCTCCTCCTTTGACAATGTGTGCACAACTAGATGTAAATAAACCCTCTTACCCTCTCTTTCTTGTAGATGTGGGAGTTTTCTTATTCCAACTAAATCTTGTCTCATATTGATTTTATCCTTAATCTTTCCACTAATATGTAAAAGTATACCAACAATGTTCACACTCATGTTTTTCTCCATATGCATGGCATCTAGACTATGTCTCACTTCAAGACTCTGTCAATATGAAAAATCAAAGAAAGATCTTTTCTTCCATATATTCCTCTTACCTGTAGTCTTGTTCTTTTTACCAAAGATCACATTAACTCCCTCCACCTGTTAATAAACCTCTTCTTCAATTAATGGTATTGGAGCCATTTGATATTCTTGTGAGCCGTCAAATGCCTTCTTTAAATTACAATAAGGGTGGTGTCAACTAAAAAATCTTCTGTGACCAACATAGACCATCTTCCTTTCATGTTGTTACATATAGTAGGTGCCATCTCTGCATATCGAACATGCCTTATGCCCTTTAACACTGTATCCTAACAAATTTTTATATACCTAAAAGTCATTTATCATGGTGAAGATCATAACATATAAATTGAAGGTCTCTTGTTTATATACATCGAACACATCAACCCCATTCTCCCATAATTTCTTTAAGTCCTCAATCAAAGGTGCCAAATACACATCAATATCCTTTTTTGGTTGTTTTGGCCTAGAGATAATCAAAGACAATATACTGAGATTACCACATGAATTGATTTTTTTTCTTACAGAGCCCAAGTAGAATGTTTATTAGCTCACTACCAAATTGAAATTTTTTTTGATCTATTGCTTTCCATTAAGGAGAATCTGCTAGATAACAAAGTTTTTCATTAATATTTTCTCATCGGAATGCTATCTCAAGTTTTTTGCTTCTGTGGTATTAACAAATAAATGCTTAAACTGTAGTATTATTAGAAGACATCACAACACCTTCAAAGGAGGACCTTTGGTCATTTTGTCACAATCACCACCATCTTTCTTTGCTTTGTATCTGGAAGTGCCACATTTATGGCACTTATTCAACTCTTCATACTCATTTATGAATAATATGTAGTATTAAGGTACGTATGTATCTTCTCATATTTCAAACTCATCGGACACAAAATTTTTTGTGCCTCATAAATTCTTTTTGGAAGTGAATTTCCTTTAGGAAGAATATCACTCAACAACTTGAGCAATTTTGTGAAACTGGCATCGGTCTAACTATTTCTCACCTTCAAGTTCATCAACTTTAACACAGTTGTCAACCTTGTGTAATCATCTTTACATCATTGGTACAAAGATGTCTCTGCATCACTTCACAAGCTTTCACATGTGGGAGAAAACTATGCAAAAGGACTCTGACCTTATATCATGGAACATATCTAAAATTCTATTACTAAAATCATCATTCACAACTTTCACCTTTCCAGGCAAAGTAGTCTTTCTAATTTTGCCATGCCATATCCAATTTGTGTACCTCAAATTTATCCCATCACAAGTAAGATGCTTTCTTATCTCAGGAATACTCTGCTAATTGTTGTTTGAGCATTTGATACAAGGACAACAATACAAGTCATCTCTTTTGTTACGGGCATTTCTCTAAGCAAACTCAAGAAGCCTTTTAACCTCATCTTCATATTCTTTGCTAATTATCCTAGCTTTCATCCGAGTACAATCTATTATTCTACAAAGCCAACGAGCATAGTTGCTAAGTTCAATTCGAGCTCCTTAATTCAAATATTCAAATAAATCAAATAATTAAGTTTTGGTCAATAAATAGACTAAAACTGACCAACTCTCAATTACAAATTAAAGGGAATGCCTTTTCATTTTATAAAAATTTTGACAAAGTTTCCCCTTAAAAATAAGAAATCCCAAATAATTTAAATAATGGACAAATCAACCAATCAACTAACCAACAATATAAGGAACAAATACAGGACAAATTTGAACAATCATAACCAACAAAACAAAATCAATAATCTCAAACCAATGAATAAAGATTATTAAAGCTAAAACTTCTAAATCCAAAATGGGAACACAAATAATATTCGTTTGCTATGAAATTTTAAATAACACTTTATTCTCAATTAAAGTTCATAATAGGAAAAAAAAAGTTGGCCCAAACACTTAACAGATTATTTATTGGTAAATATCAAAGCCTATAACAAAAATTTGAAAAAAAATTGAAATAAATATAAAAAATTATAAACTTAAAAATTAATTAACTTTGAAAATTTAAACATGTTACTAATGCTATGTATAGAAAGTAATTACAGTTTTCAATTTCAAATGTCACAAACCAACCTTCCAAGCATGTAAGATACTCAAAATAAACAAAGTAAAATGTCCAAAATGTAAAATAAATCAACTCAATTGATATATAACAAATTTATATCATTAAACATCCAAAACAATTAGAAAAAAGGAAGAGAATGAATGAAGAGGAAACTCACGGTGTGGGGGACAAGTAAAATGCGAGAAGAGGCGAGGATGAATGATGGAACATGGCAGCAACAGCAAATGCGACAAACGAACAACCCAAAATGACAATATATGGTGGAATTTTGTTGGAAAATGCTGTTTGGGTGGGGGGACAGAAGACAAGACCACAACATGACAGTGAAAAGTCTGAAACTTATCGTGCAATAGGGTTTATTCAAAAGTTACAGTGAACACTTTTCACAGCGATTATAGTAGTAACCTCGGTTAAAACAACTTTTAACAGCCGTAACCACCATTAAAAGTAGTTTTAACAACTGTTACATTAACAACCGCCATCAAAAGTCTACACTGCTTTTTTTGTTTACAGCGGTTTTCTTTTTAACTGCCATAAAATGACATTAAATGTATTTTTTTTGTAGCAGTGTTATCTCTCATGCTTATCGTTAACTGCATTTAATTCTTGTAGAATTAATTAGTAAGCTTAATAAAAATTGTTTAAACGCATATAATTATACACACATCGATGGGGAAGAGGGGTGCCGATTCCTAAACCTCTCGCATGCTAAGCAAGCGCTCTAGCTACCATTTGAGCTGCATCCGCTTTTACATTTAGATTAGCTCTGGTTATTATAAGAATTATAAGCTATTAAAAATGATAGGGACGCGGGGGATTGATCCGCTTGCCTCTGGCATGCTAAGCGAGCGCTCCCCTATTTGAGCTACATCTCCATGTACATTTTTGCTCTGGTTATTATAAACCAGTTTTCTGTTTGAGCATGCTTAGAATGATTTTTTTTATAAAAAAAAAACCATGTTCTGCGGACAATTAATTGGGTCATTCTTCAATTGTATCATACTTGCATATTATATTAATCCTAAAAGCTTCTATGCTTACCATTTTAATAATTAAAGAATCTGAAGTAAGATGGAATAAACTCGGAATTGCATTGGAGTCCAAAAAATTAAAGTACCATTATCTAACAATTAATTATATTCCAATACTCAATCTTAAATATAAAAGCAATCTAATAAACTTAGAGACACAAGTAATTTCATCGACTTCAACACGATTAAAAACATATTTTACTGTACGAAATGTAAGAGGATGAAAATGAAGAGAAAATAAATTACAGAACCCCAAAAAATAGATGAATTCAAAAATACAAAAAAAAAGCAAATAAATGACCAGTTTGCGTTGATTAAATATAAGAGTATAAGACCGTGGTTGGGAGTTGTTGGAATAAATGGGGGCTTGTGTTGTAAACAAGGAACAAAAAACCAGACTGGATACTAAACCGGTTGAGATAGTGGGTCAAGGGTTAGTGGGTCAAGGGTTAATGGGTCAGATCGGAGTTAGACCGGTAATAATTAAAATACTATAATTTGATTACAAAATATTTATGTATATAATTTTTTCTTATTTATATTTTCTCTCTCTTTTCTTTCTTTTCTTTTTCACATGACCCAATGCAATCTTTTTTCCTTATTATTTTATATTTTTATCTCTTTCTTCTCTCTCTCCCTCACATAAACGTCATAGCACATATCACAAGGCCACCTTTTTCTCCTTTTCTCCTGGTTGAATAGCAGATTAATTTTGCATTGTTCTCTTTCTCATTCAAATTTTGAAATTTGGTCCTCCCTCTTCATTTCTCTTTCTTTCTGAAATAGAAACGATAAGCAGTGATCTCTTTTTCTCTCTGGTCATCCATTCTACCGACTACTCTATTGCTTATCTTCCTTCTTGCCTTTCACTCTTCCACAGCATGGGTTCAAAGCGCACACAATAGATTTCCAAATGGGTATTTCTTTCTATGATTTCTTCTTCTTCTACCACTTCTCTCAACCATGTATGTCTCCTCTGGTGAACGATGAGATGGTAAGAGTAAAAAAAAAAAAAAAAGGAGGAAAAAAAACCTGTGACCCATCCAACCCACCAGTTTTTCTGATTTTCACCAGTTTTTTCTGGCTTGATTTGAAGTCGGTTTATTCTTCAAACCAGACCGGACTAGAGACCGGTTCACCAGTTTGCTGGTGAAACTGGCCGGTCCGGTCCAATTTTTTTTCAATTGGTTGTAAATAATGTATTTCTAAATTAGCTAATAAATCAAAATTACTTCTTTGGTTCTATTTATAGGATAGAGAGAGAAGATATTTTTTGGTCCTATTTATGAGGCACTGAGAGAAATTTTTAGAAATACAGATGTACAATTTTATTCTTCATTTATTATTATGTTAACTTTATTTACATGAGGTATAATGTACATTAAATAGGAATAAAATTAAAAAGCTATTGAATTTTAAATGAGAGTTAATAAAATTTAAAATTTTTCTTAGTCTGTGTGAAATATGTTAGAAGTAACTTATAAATAAGACTAGAGGAGTATATTTTTATAGTCTTGAACAAATAAGCTGGAAAACAAACTCTTTTAAATGTAGATCTGAAAAATCCTCACTCATATTTGGTGTTTACTGTGTATATATCCGGAAATTGTTGTAAGAATTTATCCCCTAATGGCCTGTTCACTGAATTGTATATGCCCTTCACTTAAAACGTGAGCCTTTAAGAAATTATATTATCTATTTTTCTTTCATTTTTTATCTTTTTCTAGTTTTCAATTTCATCCATTCATTTGCTTTGCTGACTTCTGTAAAGAGAGAAAACAAAACCAACAAGTGGGGAAAAACAAGAGGCAAATTAGAAGATTTAATTTGGAAATGCATGATTCTTTGGAGCCACAAAAATGGTATACCCTTTTTCTTAAAGATAACAAGTGGCAAACATATAGAGAACATAAGGCAAAGAGAAACCACCTTGATCACTGTGCATGGACTAAGCATAGATAGCACCAAGCACTAGGCTTGAATACATTTAAACAAAATATTGCATTTAACGAATCTAGTGCCTGCAATTCTTTTCACAAGATTTTTGTAACTAAATCACACAGTTTTAAGAAAATAATTAAAATTAGTTTAAAACAATAAATATGTAAAAATTAAACTATTTTTTAAGTATGTCCTTATTTAATGAGGGGATAAATAAGAGAAAGAAATACTAGTAATGCATGAAATAATAAAGGATGAGAGATAATGTAATATGAGAAAATGATAAGAAGAGAGAATAGAAAATTAATTAGAGAAAAAAATGGGTAAACAATGCATCTAGTATTTAGACACAGTAAGATCTTATAAAAAGAACTAAAGCAATTCAAATTTTGGGATATTATAACAAGGACCGGAGGGAGTATCATTTAAAGATGAGCTAGCAATTTCTTCCAAGTACTCTCTAATCTTGCCACCTCCAACCAAGACGACATTACTGTCATCTCTTCCCCAGTTGGATTCAAAAGTTTCAAGAAAAGCAGAAGCCCTACTGTGCAAAGGATATGGTGTGATAAGCTCACTTGATATGAATCAACATTTTAGGATTGGCACATACAAAAAGCATATGGTGTTTGTGTAATTTAGGTAAAAAATTAAGGCTATTTTTACACCTTTATCATTTTTATTTTTTAAATTAGTGTGGATCCTACCATAACAAGTAACTAACATTATGTTATTTTAAATGTGGTATTATTTTGTTCTAATCTTGCGCTTTCATTTGTGCTTTTATATCTCCAAAAAAGCATGTAATGTTTGCTGTTGGGAAAAATTTTATGAGCATTTTTGTACTTTTATCCTATAAATAATAGGTAGTGTTGGAGTTACTCAATTTATAATATATAGTATATGTTTTCGCATTTAAAGATTATATTTGTTATATATATTAACATCATTTAGTGATAGTCCTATCATATTTAAATCATAATTCATGTGATATAATATGCATAATGCATGTGACATCCAATAATATGTATATATAATAATCTAATTTAGAATATTTTAAAAATGTTAGTATTAATAATTAAAAAAACTCGTATATATATAGGCATACACACACATGAGGGATAAATGCTCGTCTTAAATCTGGCAAAAAAAAAAAAAGAATAGTAAACACACACACGCACAACGTATATACATGAAATAAACAAATCACTCAATATTATGGAGGATGCCAAAATGTGGGATATATGCTTCGGTCAGCGAATGATTCGTTTAAGTGGAAATGCTTGGGAAATAAGAAAAGAAAAGATAAGGAAGCAACAATAAATAAGTAGGATCAATTCGATGAATACGAATTGCGTTGGATATGCCTTGCTTGGAAAGAAGAATGAAAAAAAAACAAGAAGAAGAAGTATTAATTTAAGTCATGGAAGTCGAACCTTTTTTTATTTTCAATAAAAAGTCAATTTTATTTTTTAATAAAAACTCAATTTTATTCAACATAAGTAAAATGATTACATAAAAATACTGGCCAGTCACATTTGATCAATTTGAGCTAAGCACAAATAAACCAAAGAAGGCCAGCCCAGAACATTCAAAACAAGAAAAGAGCAGACAAAACAACAATCAACAAGACAAAAAGCTAACAGTAGAAACTAGAAAACTTTAAACTTGTTTATTATTATCTCTGCATATTTTCTGGTATAATTTTCATTAGGTGCCATAAAAAATATTTTCCGCTTGATAAGCAGCTGGGCATTATTAATTTATTTTTATAAATTTGTATTGCTCGTGTTTTGCGTAATGGCGGTTACGGAGATTGATAATAAAGATTGAGCGGATGAGGGTACGATCATTCCATCCAACATATCAACATTCTCGCAACCACGCCGGTTGACATGCCCCCACAGGTCCAAATCTGCCTTCGCCAAGCCCACCTCATTTTCCCTACCACTCGTATTTTGTTCCTTGAAGATTTTTGTTACGTTCCGCCGCATGGTGATAATCTCTTTTTATCCTTTTTTTTTTTTTTTTGAGCTGAATAGTCCATATTATTAAGAAGCACGAAACAGTACACATACTAACTGGCAAAAAGCCAAACAGAAGCGGCAAAAGAAGGAACCGAAAGACAGAAAAACCGAAACAGAAAGGAAAAGAAGCCAACAAACAAACTGAAAGCAATTAACCAACTCCAGACCTACCCTCCTCCTCATCCAATCTGTGCACTAAATGTAACTGTAACAAAGGTTCCAGAGAAGGTGGTGGTTCATTGAACCATCCTTGCGGTACCACTCTTCTCAAAACTCCAGCCGCCAAATGATCAGCAGCCTTATTCCCTTTCCTTGCAACTAAAGACAGACCCCAATTATACCTATCCTCAAGCAAGACGAGACACTTCTGCAGAATATCCTCACAGCCCCACTCACATCCTATTATCTCCTTTTTCTGAAGCTTGTCAAATAGTATTTGACAGTCGGTCTCCACCACTACTCTCCCACTGCTAAATTTATCAAAGCATTCTAAAGCCCCAAGCAGAGCCATACTTTCGGCCATGAACGCAGAATCTGCTACTACCACCTTTCCAAAACCACCAACAAAGCTACCTTCATCATTTCTTGCAACCATGCCTACAGAGGCTTTTCCTCTCTCTACACTAAAAGCTGCATCAATATTCAATTTAATAGTATTCTTCTCAGGCAATATCCAGTTCAGCTTCCTTGCCACAACCTCACCTGATACACACCTCTTTTTCCTCTTAGCATCAGCCTTCCAGAAGTCACGTACCAATCTCATTGCTCTGCCCACACATTCATAAGCATCCGTGTCCTTCTTTTCAAAAACACATTGGCACCTAGACTTCCATATTTCCCAGCAAATTGTGGCAAAAAGAGCTAAACCATAGGCATCTGGTTTTTCCTTGCAATCCAACCAGTCACCTAACCATTTATCCAATCTAAACATTCGTCTCTCCTCAAACCTCAAACTCAATGGAGAGCCAAACCAAACCTGTTTTGCCCAAGGACATAAAAACAATAAATGTTCAACTGATTCAACTTGACACTTACAGATGTCACAGCATGGTGAGTTCGAGCATTTTCTTCTAAAAAGAGCTTCTCTAGTTGCCAAAGCCCCACTTATAGCTCTCCACAAAAAATGAACAATTTTAGGAGGTACCTTCAAATTCCACACCTCATTCCATAGTTTTTTTGGAGTCTGATAAGAACTACTAGGCCCTTTTGTACCCTTGCCACTCTCCTTCTCCTTCGCCGTTCTGTACCCCATCTTGACACTATACATGCCATCTCTACTTTTCAACCATAGAATCTTATCAGGCATCTTTATCACAGGGATCTTAACTCCCTTAATCAGACTTATATCAGCATCACTCAACCAATTTCTGACATTATCAAAAAACCAGTCTTCATTTCTGATTAGGCTACTTACAGATAGCTTCTTCATTTCTTCACTAAGGCTTCGATTAGACAACACATATCCAGCAGCACCCGGTAGCCATTTATCAGAAAAAACTTTTGTCTTCTCTCCATCTCCAACTCTCCAACATAAATCATCATTTAATAATTCTCTGCCTTCCAGTATACTTGTCCACCCCCAAGAAGATTTATTACCTTGTTTAGCTTTCAAAAAATCATCATGTGGGAAATAAATCCCTTTCAGAATCCTACACCATAGTTCATTAGGATTTTGTAGCATCCTCCATGCAGTCTTAGCTAAAAGGGCCTTATTGAAAAGCTCAAGATCTCTAAACCCCATTCCACCTTCGTTTTTCAACTTACCAAGAGATCTCCAAGCTTTCCAATGAATTCTTCCTTCATGCTCCTTCTGTCCCCACCAAAATTTAGCCATCATAGCATCTAAATCCATGCAAACCTTTTTACGAAACTTAAAGCAAGACATTGGAAATACAGGAATCGCTGTAGCTATTGCCTTCAGCAAAATTTCTCTCCCAGCAAAGGTTAGTAGTCTCTGTTTCCAACCTTGTAGTTTCAGGTTCACCTTATTCTTCACAAAATTCAATGCCTCAACTTTAGATTTACCCCACAGCATAGGTAAACCTAAGTATTTTCCAGGACTATCACTTGCTTTAATTCCCAACACTTTGAAGACCTCATTCCTCACTGCTTCAGTTGTATTCTTTGAGAAAAAAACACAAGATTTGTCAAAGTTTATTGCCTGTCCGGATGCATCACAGTAACAATCCAGTATCTCTTTTAACACTTTACAATTCTGTCTTTTTGCATTAACAAAAAATAATGCATCATCTGCAAAAAAACAATGAGAGAGAATAGGACACTCTCTTGCAAGTTTCACACCTTTTGATCTGTCATTCTCAACATGCCACTGAATCATTGATGATAAAACATCTGCTGCTATTAAAAATAGATAAGGAGATAAAGGATCTCCTTGTCTAATGCCTCTTTCCATATTTACATCAGCAATTCTCTTTCCAGAAACTACCAAACTCAAACTTACAGATCTAACACAATCCATTACCCATCCAATCCATTTTTCTCCGAACCCTATTTCCTCATTACCTCTTCAATAAAATTCCACTCTAGCCTGTCATAAGCTTTATTCATATCAATCTTTACTGCCATCTCCATTTTCTTCCCTTTTTTCTTGTTTTTCAGGTAATGAAAAGCTTCATAGGAAACCAAGATATTGTCTTGGATTAGTCTACCAGTCACAAAAGCTCTTTGATTCTCAGAAATCACCTTTTTCATCAGATTTTTCAACCTGTTTGCCAAAATCTTTGATACTATCTTATAGGCAAAATTGCACAGACCAATTGGTCTAAAATGTCCCACATTTTCAGCATGCTCTACTTTAGGAATAAGAACCACATTAGTTCTATTTAGATTTTCCAAACTCACTTTACCTTCAAAAAAATCAAACACCATTTCTACCACTTCCTTACTTACTATGTTCCATGAAGATTGATAAAACATACCAGAGTAACCATCTAGACCTGGGGCCTTTGCACCATTCAGTTGAAATGCTGCCTTCTTGATCTCTTCGAGTGATACTCTTCCTTCCAGCCTCTCATTATCCTCAGCCAACACAGAATTTTTGACAAAGAATAAAGCCACCTGCATATTTTTACAGCCAGTAGAGGAAAACAGGGAAGAATAGAATTTCAGGAAAGCGTCATTCATAGAATTTCAGGAAAGCGTCATTCACCTCATTTTCTTCCTCTAGCCATCTACCATCATCACTTTTCAACTTTGTGACTTTATTCTTTATCCTTCTTTGAATGGTGCTTGAATGAAAGAACTTCGTATTTTTGTCTCCATCTTGTAACCAATTCACTCTAGATCTCTGCCACCAATACTTCTCTTCCCTATCCCAAGCTTCTTCAATTTGCTGAATTAAACTTTCAGCTTCTGCTCTACTTTGCTCATTCAAACTGCCCGATGTGCACTCTTTCAATTTTTGTGTCAGCTGTTCAACTTGTTTCCTTGCATTAGGAAAGGTTACCCTACTCCATTTCAAAAGAACCTTTCTGCATTCATCAAGTCTATCAATTAAAACATCCACCTTATTACCGTTTCCTCCAGTCTGTTTCCAACCTTGTCTAACCACATTCAGAAAATCAATATGTTCAGCCCAAAAAGCTTCAAATCTAAACATTTTGGGTACCCTTGAATGCTGAAAATCACAGTCCATCAGCAACATATGATGATCCGATCCCACAGGTTCTATATGGATTACAGTAGCATTGTGAAAATCCTCTCTAAACTCAACATTAGCTACTGCACGATCCAATCTTTCTTTCACATGTGCAGCCCCAAGCCTTTTGTTACACCAAGTGTATCTAGCACCTTTAAAACCCAAGTCTATTAAATGACAATCTGCCAACATACATTGAAAGTTTATTGCCCTTCCTATGTCAATTGGTAGATTGCCCCACTTCTCTTCTTCTGAAATCACATCGTTAAAATCCCCTAAGCACAGCCAAGACCCTCTAACTCCACTTCCCAATCTTCTCATTTCATTCCATACCAACATCTTCTCATCATTACCAGGTGCCCCATACACAAAGGTCACGTACTTTGGTACAGTAAAAGAATCAGATTCTAAGGAAACATGGATCAAGTTTCTCGAATTAAACCATATATTCACTGTCACATCTTCTTTCCACCATAACGCCAGGCCACCTCCCCTTCCCCTTGGATCAACATAAAATTCCTCTTGCATCGGACACAACCTTCTAATTTTGTTTACTTTCTCCCCTTTCATTTTTGTTTCCATTAGGAAGATTATAGAGGGTTTGTTCTTTAGACACTCCTCCCTCAACTTCTTGACTGTCAAGGTTCTTCCCAGACCTTGACAGTTCCAAGCAATCATCTTCATGGCTCCTTGGTGGCTGTTTGAGGCCAGCCACCAATACCTTCAGTCATCAAATCCATCTGGTCAACCGAAGCCAAATTTACCTCATTACAATCTGCATTCCCTTTCCCTACCAACCTACCTCTACCAGCTCCCCTTCTTATGTGTTTCTTTAGATTCTGAACACTCCTGCGGCTTCCTCTCCTCAGTGGTGTCTTTTTCTCCTTTTCACTATTTACCTCAGGTTCTTCAAAAAATAACTTCCTTCTTTTAGAGCTCACACATTCTTCCACCTCTTCCAAATTTCTCTTCAATCTTACCTTTTTTAGACCCGCAGTAACTTCACTCATAGGTGAAATCGTACCATACACCACAATTGCTTTAGATAAATCTTCTCTTTTTTCTGGAGAAATAATATTCTCCATTTTCCTTGCACCTTCCGATTCAGTCCCTTTACCACTAGTCTTCTCTGCCCTGCTCTTTATAATTTCCCCAACCATATCTTGCCTCCTACAGATAGCTTGAGGCTTATTACCTTTACTACTGTTATTCTCATTAACAGCAACATCAACTTTTACAGGAAGATTAGCATTCATATTCTCTTTATTTTCATCAAGCTTTGAACTACCATTCCCTTCCTTATCCTCCACATTCTTCAAACGTACTACATTCTTGGACTGGGATAGATTAACCCTGTCCTTCATCACGAATTCCTCCCATCCTTCCTCCCAACACTTAACAACATCATCAATCATCCTTGCTGCTTGCACTCCCAACCATCCTCCATATCCTCTATCCCCATCCTCCTCCCGATCTCTATCCACCAAACAGCTCCTCTGGTCATGACCAATTCTGCCACAATTATAGCAATAATTCTGTAATCTTTCATATCTAGCTTTAATCCATATAGGATTATTATCAGGTCGAGGAGTCCACATTCCAGTTATCAAAGGCTTTTGCAAATCAACCAGAACTCTTACTCGTAAAAAACTTCTAATCAACAAATCATTATGTCTCGGATCTTCTACCATCATTACCTTCCCAATCATAGATCCTAGTGTCACCGCATTTTCTATATCCATTCCTGCTGAGGGTAGATCGTGAAATTGAATCCAAAATGGACAGTAATTAAAATCAACCTCCTTAAAGGCCATATACTCCTGCCATGGTTGTATATTCAGCAAGACACCTTGAATTGACCAAGGCCTACCTCTCAAGATTCTCAATTGATCCTCGCTTCTTCGTAATTCAAAGATGAAAGCATTTCATTCCACCTCAATCACCTCCAGATCTTCTTTCCTCTCTAGATTCCATCCTTTCTTAATCATCTGAATCGTAATTTGACGATTTAACGATTTCGTAGTGATTAGTTTACCGACTAGCGCGCCTCCATTCAACTTACGTTGTTCTTGCTTTTTCCAAACTAGATTCGCCGTCATGTCACCGGCCTTCCGATCTGCATTCCTTTCGCCAGAACTTCTCCTCGAACTTCCAACCTCCATTCCACCTAACTCCAGAAACAGGATAGACCTCACAATCCCCGTCGATGCAAAGAGCAAGGACGAGGAGGCACTCTTTTACCTTCGTCGCAGTGGGCGGCGAAGGGAAGCACTCAGGCAACAACGACGAGAAGAAACCGTCGTAACTAACTCCCACTTCAGGAGAGAGAGAAAACTCTCACAAGGGAGAGAAAGATGTAAAGCTGAAGATGCAATTTGTTAATCACTCTTTTTATCCTATTTATAACTCATTTTTAATATGTTTTACACATATCAAGAAAAGTATTAAACATTGTTAACTCTTATTTAAAATTCAACTGCATTTCAACTTTATTCCTATTTAATATACATTATATCTCATCTAAACAAAATAAAAAACAATAATAAATAAATGGTAAAATTATATATTTATATAAAAAAAATTTTTCAGTACCTTATAAATAAGATTAGAGGAGTACTGTAATAACTTTCATTATTATTGCGATTGCTTTTTGATATATCTATACCATAAGAAAAGCATACTTAAGGGGGGACGTACCGCTATTGCTGCCACTATTATCCATCTACGTCGGGCTCAGCCATGGGGCCATAAGGGACTGCCAAATCACCTGGTGGCAGAACATAATAAAAATCTTCAGGAACAAAATAATTCGGAAAAAAATGGTGAGTTTGTCCGGCGGAGGCGGATTTTGGAATCCTGTAGCGGCGTTTCAGCCGGCGTATCTGGTGAGAATGTTGATATGTTGGATGACCTGTCAGTCTCCTGCCCTCTCCCACTTTAATCTTGTTGTTATCGTCACATCTAGGGGTGTTGGGCAAACTTTAGAAAAATATTTTTAGACTCCAAATGATGATTTGACTTGAAAACCATCAAAACACCACATATTTCAAGTAAATTATGGCCGCTTTTTCATGACTATTGGGATAAAGTAGAAAGAGAAAATGTGGCCAGTATGTACAGTGCTATGCTTTTCCTAACAGCAAGATTCTAACGTCCATGAAGAAAAAGAAAGGCAAGGTTCAATGTCAGGTTCCTCATTTTATTTATAACACTCAGTGCTTATAATTTTGATATAAAATTATTAATTTTCTAAAAATATATTTAATCTTCTATTTTATACACACACTAATTATTCAATAATTGTATAACTAATAAATTGCACTTACATATGTTTATTGAATTTTTTAAAAAATATTATGAGATTTCATGTTTAAAATCTTTAAGGTAAAATAATCATTTTTCTAAAAACGTATGTAATTTTATATTTTATAAATATATACAGGTATTAATTATCAATTAATTATATTTTTCATAGATGATTTATTATGTTGGCAAAAAATATATTATTTACAAATTTATTATTTCAGACAAAAATATAAATTAAAATATATCTTCTAAGTAATTATTAGATTAACTTATTTCCTTTTTAGTAATTTGTACATATGCTTCCAATAACAACTATCTGAATACTTTCACTTTATTAAAATCACTTTTTTTTTCACAAAATCTATTTTCAAAATAATTTTTTTCAAAAATTATCTAAATACCCCTATAATTAGATAAAAAATGTGAGTCATCAAAAAAATAAATAAATATTTCATAAGTCAACTCATACTATTTGCCTGCAGGGTGTATCATTTAGGAAGAGAAAACTCTTACTTTTTTTCCTTCCTACTCTTACTTTGTTCAGTGAGGATACAAATCCCTTTTTCTTACTTTTTTTTCTATTTATTTCTAAACATTCCCACCAAAAATATATAAGCCTTCAAAAAACTTCCACAAAAAAATCACCCTTTTTAATTAAAAAAAAACATAACATGTCTATCTTCTTCATTCCCCAGATTTGTATCTCCATTGTAACTTGCTTGGAGGCGAGTTTTTCCGGGGAAGAAATGATGGAAATAGTAAAAAGACAGGAAAAAAGGATTGAATATTCTATAATATTTGAAGATTATCAAGGAGATTTTAAAATTGATGCTGCGATTTGAAAATTAAATGCGGAGACAGTGAACTATCATGTTTTATGCTGTTATTTTATTTTAAGGGTTAATTAATCCGCAAGTCCTTATAGTTTCAACCAATTTTGAATCAAATCCTTATAGTTTTTTTTCTTTTTATTAAGTTCTTATCCTTTTACGTGTTTTTAATTAGGTCCTTGCATTTATTTCTCTTTTTATTAAGTCCTTATAATTTCACTAAATTTTTAATAATGTCCATGTAGTTTTAATTTTTATTTATTAATTAAATATAAACTTAATTAAATAGATTAATACTGAAATATAAAATATTAATAATTAAATTAAATTAATAATTATATAATAAAAATAAGTAATATAAATAATTAATTCAGGAAAATTTTTTGGAACAATTAATTTTTTTGTTAAAAAAATAAAATTATTATAATAATTCATTATTTCTAGAATATTATTGTTTATAAACTAATATTAAATAATATATACTATTTTATGTTTATAGAATAGTACTATTAGAATTTATAAAATAAAGAATAAAAAATTCAGGGACTTAATTAAAAATAAGGTAAACTTATAAGGATTTAATAAAAAGAAAAATAAATATAAGGACCTAATTAAAAATAGGCAAAAATGTAAGGATTTGATAAAAAAGGAAAAAAATTATAAGGACCTGATTCAAAATTGGTTGAAATTATAAGGACTTGTAGATTAATTAACCCTTATTTTAATTATGAATCTTTATCATTTATGGTAATTACATGCTAGAATGTTCTGTCTTCAATTTCTAGGATTAAAATTAAGGTTATAAATAGCCCTAACGCATTTCATTTTGTACGCCTTTGATTATAAATTAAATAATATTGATTTTCTTTTTCTTCCTTTATTCATCTTGTTTCCTCATCTTTTTTAACTATCCGTCTTCCTCTAGGCTCTCTCTTTTCATTCTCTCTCTCCTTTTCTCTTTCCCTTCGCCCTCCGGCATCACCAAGCACTATAAATAAAAGCTGCCGTAAGTGACAAAAATTCTCAATATCTATCTAATTTTTGAATTTTTGTCCCTTTTCAAAGCCTGATTTTATACTGTTTTTTGATAACACATTGGTTTTTATTGAGAATTTTTTGTCCTGGTTGTGATTGATCCAACATCGAGATGAATTCGAGGGACGCTATACGTGGGATTGTTGAAAACGCAGATGATGCGTGATTTTTTTAGGCCTATTTTCTTGGGGCTACGAAAACCTAAAGTTCTATGATTTTGAAATTAATTAATTTGACCATTTAATTGATATTTTTGCTTGTTCATTTCTAATCTCCATTCCTCAGCTTGTTTTGGTTGATAGGAACATTTAAATCTGTTCATATTGATCATTTAGGCACAAGAGAAAATTATTGTAGCTACTAGCTGTTCGTTTGTAAATATTGTGCTGCAAATACCTTTTTCTTGGAAAAAGAAAAGAGGCAAATACCTTTTTCATTACTTTATTTAATGGAAGCAATGAAGATCATAATTGATTGTCCTTGACATAATCAAAAGCTTCTATGGATTTTTTTGATATTGGTTTTCAATAGCAAAGTTATATAATTGATTTTCCTTAATTGCATTATGCATCTGAGTTACACCCTTTGTCTAATGTTGGCAATTCTGTTTTCTTTCATACAATAAACAGAATGATTCAAAGTGAAAGATTTTAGTTGAATATACAACTGTCAAAAGGGCGTAGTGGATATTTAGTCAGATGATTTTTAACAAAATCATGTAGAAAGAATTAATAAACAAATGTAATGTTGGCCAAAAAAAAAAGTTATGGTTATTATTATTATTTTTTCCCCTTGGTCTCCTTCTTGCAAAAAATTCAAATAGGCGTTGCATGTTATGAGAACCATGAAGAAAGGGATGTAAATCTCTTACCTTTATTAATATGTGATTGATAATTAATTCCAAGTTAAATCTTTAAATTATATTATATTAATTTATTTTTTTTAAATTCATAATAATTATTTAAAAAGTTATTGTAAAATTTTTACATTATATCTTCAGCTCTTTTAAATGAGATCTTTATAAGAATATATATGTTTATATTTTAAGCTATTGTCAAAACAATGTAGTATTTTGTTAATCTTCTCTCTTGAATTATTACTTTGTGTTGTTAATTTACATTGCGTTATTAGTCTTAATTAGTATGATGTCCATCACTACATCCAGTAGGATCATTCGAGGATTCACTCCTCCAATGTATCTTTGGGTTGTGCTCATCGTGATCTTCTATCAAATTATGCTGTTGGAACAATGACATGAATCATATTTTAATAATGTACATAACGTTACTGAAATACCTATTGCTTACGTCTTACATAAATTCCTTTTTTATAAAAACATCAAATGTATTAATTAAAAGATAATTAAAAGTTTACATAATAGCAGTTACATGTGGTCAAAGGTGAAAAACCTCAAAAGTCTATTCTAGAAAACTTGTTTAACAAAAGCACGATGTCCTTCCACACTATTGATGAATGTGATGACCGTGCATAACTAGAGGAAAGAAACTTGGCCCTCATGCTATATACACACCAATGGGCAAATGTCTTTTATGCAGATTGGTGTGCACAATGCATACTAACCAAGCTCTTACACATGAAAAAAACAGTGCTGGTTTAGAACAATTTTTGATCCAGTAGAACTTCTGAATTGGCTGACCATTAAGAAGTATGACTTCTTTGCAAGTTACTCTTATGTTCCTTCGAGTCTTTGAAAAAAAAAAAAAGAATGTCCAACTATTGCGTAGATTGCAAAGATCCATTTCAAAATCTCTTGAAATCTGTGGCTTTGGAGGACTTTCAGTGCACTTGAAGAAGGCCATATCAAAATATTGAAGCTTATCTCTTAGTTCCTTAATGACAGCCTGCGGATGACTTGTCCTTCCTTCATGCAGAGCCAAGTTTCTTCTAGCTCAATTAAACCACCCTCATTCAAATCAGCAATGTTCGCTTTAGCCAAAGATAGAAGTCAGAAAAGGATGAATAATTAATTCAGATATCTAAGCCACCAAACCACAAAGTCCTAGCATGTGCACATAAGAAGAAAACATGCTCTAATCATTGCAAAATAATAATAATAATAATAATAATAATTTGTAACAGTTAAAATGTGTGATTTATAGTGATTTTAGCCACTACCAATGCCAATTGTAGCAGTTATACGAACCGCTACAAAAACCACTGATGCAAACAGTTTTGTAGCGGTTTATTAGAACCGCTGTGCAAGATAGTAAACCGCTACAGATGTTTGTTGTGGTTATATGACCGCTAGTAATGATGCAATGAATGAAATAACTTTGAGACAATTTGTAACGGTTAAAAAACTGCTACAAATGCATTTGCAAAGGTGGGAAATGAAATTTGAAAATTTTGTTGTGGTTTAGAAAACTGTTACTAATTATGGGCACAAAATTTTTGTCTGGTAGGAAAAAAAATTCAATTTGGTACCAAAATTTGTAGTAGTTAAAAAACCACCACAAATGGGAAAATTTTCAAAAGAATGGCACTAGCCAATTGAAATTTGTGGCGGTTAACAACTACTATAAATGAAAAAATATGAGGAAAGCAGTGGCAGTTTGTCCTTTGTAGCGGTCTAAGAACCACTACAAATGTTACGTTGCAATTAAAAATAAATAAATTTATTATCAGATTTGCAATTAAATTTTGAAGATAAAATATAATAAATTAAATATGATTTACATATATAATTGTGAATGACATTTTATTAAATTTTATGTTATAAGATAAATTTTACTAACATTTTAAATATTAAATAAAAATACTTATTAGAAGATCTACAATTTCATAATTATAAAAGTTAAAAAAGTTTTTGAAATGTTATTTATGAATGTAAGAAATAAATTACAAAGAGTAGAAGATAAAGGTAAATATGTCCTGCATAAAAAAATTAAAAAAAATATTAACAAATATAAATTAAATAATGTGAGAAAATAAAAATCAATTGACCACTGAAAAAACTGACAGTTTGATAAAATTGTAACAAGGAGAGAAGGAAAGGAGGAGAAGTGAGGAAAAAAAAATGAGAGGGAGGGTAGGGGTGTTTACAGAGGGCGGGTGAAATTTGTAGTGGTTTTAATTCAATTTGTAGTGGTTATTACCTTTGTAGTGATTTTTGTATTGTAGCGGTTTTTTAATATTGAAATTAAAAAAAAACTTACTAATTTTAAAAACATGATTTGGAATTAACTGTTAGAAATTTAGTCTTTGTCACCTTATCTGAAAGGAGATACTTCTCCGATCCTTAATATAGGACCCAATTGTTGAGTTGGATTTGGTCCTAAATATAAAACCCATTTATCATATTTATTAATTTTCTCTAAATAACCCCTATGGATACTCCCTCAATTATAATCAAGTAGAAAAGGGAGAGGAGGTATTAAGAAAGATGATTATGGTGTTTTAGGAAAAACATGTCACATTTCTTATAATTAACTAACTTACCTAACTTTCTTAATCTAATTAAATTAGTTAAATGGGTCTTATATTAAAGACTGGAGGAGTATATAAAGTCAAATAATTAGAAATAATTATAACACACATATATATATTAAAATAAAAATATTTACTGTTAATTAATGTAACAAAAATGAACCAAAATTATATGTAAAAAAGAAATGCCTAACAATTGATAAATTGTTATCTCCTTTGGAGAAGTAATCTTCCTCACTGATCATGGGCCCCTCATCCTCCTCTGGCTTCTCAGACAGCCCAGGCTAGTCAAGATGCTGGGGGGTCTTATAGGTTCAACAGGATCTCTACCGTGTCGACGAGCCATACTATTTAAACAATAAATAATTAATTAAATAATACAAAATACAAAATTATTTAAATATGACTTTAATAAAATCTAAGCATTTTATCACTCCTAATGTAATTAAAATAATTACAAAATGTAATTAAAATAACATCACTCTTAATGTCTAATAAAATTAATTACTAAATAAACAAATTTTATCATTAAACAATTAAAAATAACATGCAAACTAAAAAAATTTGAAGACAATAAGATATATAATCATCATAATTAACTAATTAAACAATCTAAATCACATATAACTGATTAAACAAAATACAAAATATAAAATTGTTTAAATATGAATTTAATAAATTCTAAACATTTTATAATTATTTGTCAAACCATAATTAATACTTAAAAAAACCACCAAATTCAAGTTTATCAAATTAAATAAAATACTAAAAATTGTAATTAAAATAATATCACTCCTAATGTCTAATAAAATTAATTACTAAATAAACAAATTTTATCATTAAAAAATTAAAAATAACATGCAAGCTAAAAAAAATTAAAGACAATAAGATATATAATCACCACAATTAACTAATTGAACAATTTAAATCACTTATAACTAATTAAACAAAATAAAAAATACAAAATTGTTTAAATATGGATTTAATAAATTCTAAAAATTTTATAATTATTTTTCAAACCATAATTAATAATTAAAAAAACCACCAAATTCAAGTCTCACGAATTAAATAAAATACAAAACAATGTAATTAAAATAATATCACTCCTAATGTCTAATTAAATTAATTACTAAATAAGTATATATTATTATTAAATAATTAAAACTAACATGCAAGTTACAAAAATTAAAAACAATACAATATATAATCATGAAGTCAAACAATATCAATGTCAATTAAGTCAGCAAACCAAAATAGTTTTTAAGTTACTACAACACTAATTAAATATTTAAATGCTGCAACTATTAAACAAATTAACTAATAAATGAATTCACATTTGCACATGAACAATTGGAACTAGATTTGGAGATAGATCTAGAGTTATAGTGGAATTCTATAGAAATTTCATCAGAACCTCCCTACATACACGCACCAAAAGTGGAAAAATTTGTAGCGCCTTGTGACAAACCACTACAAAATGAAAACACATGTCATGTTTGCATTGAATAACGTAACACTTTCTTGCGGTTGTTTAAAGAACCGCTACAAATTGCGTGACAATTCTAGCAGTTCGTCAACAACTGCGACAAATTTATGCACTTTGTTGCAGCTAAATATCAACCACTACAAATATTACAAACGATCCACCTTCTACATTTTGACGAACCACTACAAAGGAACAGCTACAAATAATTTGTAGTGGTTATTATTGCCGAACCGCAACTACCAAACTGTTACAATTGTGGCGCCAATCTCCTACCAATTGGTGCGACCATGGTGCCAATTAATGTTAGTCAACCGGCTTAGACCAAAATGAAATTAAAATTTAAAGGTAAAGTTACAATATTACCCCTTCTTTTTATTTTTTAAAAGATAAATATTAATGATCATCGGAGCTCTAGCCATTGGAGGTTAGAGGTCTGGCCATCGGCACTTAGGTGGCTAGCATCGAAGGTTGGAGCTTCGGTGGCAGGAGGATTTTTTTTTTTAAAAAAAAAGGTGGCTAGGGGGGGTTTGAACCCATGATTCCTTGGCACACAAAAAATAATGTGATCACCAACCCACCAAGCCATTTAGTTATATAATGCAAAGAAAAATATATATAACAAAACAAATGCAAGTGTCCAAATGTCAATGAACAAGTGAAGTTCAATAATTTGCAAGTGAAATTTAACAATTCACAACAAAACTTTGATGATTTACAAGTAACATAATGAAATTCACAACCCCCAGTGCAAGTGTTTATACATGAATAAGCAAGTGAAATTCAAAGATTGACAACAAAAATTCATGGATTTATAACCCAAATTTTGCGATTCACAAGAAATATAAGGGAATTTACAACACTAAATATAAGTGTTTGAGTGTGAACGAACAAGTAAAATTCAGCGATTTGCAGCTCAAATTCAAAGATTCACAGGAAATATAAATATTACAAAATTTATAAGAAAATTAACAACTTTAAAAGTTTTGCTAATTAAGGCACCGAAACTTATATTTAGGGACGCTTCATTTGGGTTGTGAATTTTATTATGCTCCTTCGATGCATTGTGCATTAATTTAAATTATGCTTCAAATATCTCGGTTTATTTCTTTTTAACTTGTGAATTTATTCATTATGATCTGTTAAATATATATAGAAGTTCTGAGTTAATTATCAAAGGCTTCGATATATGTGTGTGTGCGTTGAGCTAGAAGAAATGAAGACAGTACGTGAAGAATTGTATTATTAACAATATGTCATCCACATAACAGTTATTTATATTGCAGACCATATTTTAATATCTTATTCGTTGTGGAAAATTATAATATAATTGCATTACAATGTATCTGATGAACACAAAATAGGTAAAAGAGCTAGCTTGAGATTATTAGCATTATGAAGAAACAAAAATTAAATACATGCAATATGTAATTGATTCTAATACAATTACATACACTTTTTTATTCGACCGAGCCTTAATTAGCAAAACGAAGAAGATGCTGATCTTCATTTAATGTCACATGAAGTAATGAAGCCTCCCTGAACAGAAGCGTCGGCGTCTTGATTAGGGGTGGAAACAGGTCAAGCGGCCTGTCAGGGGCCTATGGCCTGGCCTGTTTCTCAAAAAAGACAGGCTCAGGCCTGTTTGAAGACTTGTTTAGTTAAACAGGCCAGCTTTAGGCTTTTTAAAAAGCCTGTTAAGCCTGTTACACCGGCTTAGCCCTGTTAAGAATTTATAATTATAATATATGAAAAAAATTAATTAATGCTATTATTGTTAATGTGCTCTTTTAATTTATTTTTTAATTTTAATATATAGTTAATAGCTTAATCTTTTCTTAGATTTTGAAGTTTAGATGACAAGTGAAGATAAAAATATAATTTAAAATAATAATATCAATAAATAATATGATTTTTAAATATTAAAAATATAAAGAAAATAGGAAAGAAAAATTTTGTTCCAAGAATGATAAATTAACTAACTTACATATTATGTTAATTTAAGTATGATACCCTCTTTATTCATTATAAAATTAGTATTTTTTTTCTCTTTATTTAGTTGTCTTAATTTTAATTTTTTGTGTGTACTTAAACGTAGCCTTATTCCAAATTTTAACATATAATTACAACTAGTTTTCAATAATATTCTTATAAATTATAATTAAGATTTAAAATAGTACTTATGATACTAAAATTTAAATAAAAAACAAGACTACAAATTTAATTATTATGTACTTTTTTTTAAATCTTAGCTTTTTTTAAAAAATAATAATAATTTAAATTTTTTAAAAATATAAGCCTTTTAACAGGTTTTAGGCCAGGCCAGGCCTTTATACAGGCCAGACTCAGGCTGAAAAATATGCATATAACAGGCCACAGGCCAGGCTCAGGCCAATAGGCTCCAAAACAGGCCTGGCATGTTAAGAGCAAGGCCTGGCCTGGCTTGTTTCCACCCTTAGTCTTGATTAGCAAAACTTTTGAAGTTGTAAATTCTCTTTTAAGTTTTGTAATACTTATGTTTTCTGTGAATATATGAATTTTGAGTTGTAAATCATTGAATTTTTATTGTAAATTGTTAAATTTTACTTGTTCATTCACATTCAAATATTTATATATGTGGTTGCTAAGTCCCTTATGTTTCTCATAAATAGTCAAATTTGGGTTATAAATCTAAAAATTTTTGTTATAAATTTTTGAATTTTACTTGCTCATTCACACCTAAACACTTGTATTTGGGGTTGTGAATTCTATTATATTACTTGTAAATCACCAAATTTTTGTTATAAATTACTGAATTTCACTTATTTATTTACACTTAGACACTTGCATTTGTTTTGTTAATATATATATATTATTTGCATTATATGATTAAATGGTTTGATTGACTTGATGGTCATATTATTTTTGATGTGTCAAGGTGTTATGGGTTCAAACCCCCATTGGCCACCTTATTTTCTTTTTTTTTTAAAAAAAATCTTCTTGCCACCAGAGCTCCAACCTCCAGCGCAGGTGGCCAGAACTTTGACGACCATTAATATTTATGTTTTAAAAAAATAAAAAGAAGGGGTAGTATTGTAATTTTATCTTTAAATTTTAATTTCATTTTGGTCCAAGGGGTTGACTGAAATTTTTCAAATGTTTTGGGGTTAATTAACATTAATTGGCTACAGAGGTCCTTAAATGAAATTTTCCCAGCTAGATATGTAATATATCTCTTCACGGATATAAATATAAATATATTATTTTTACATCATACAAACACATACATTAATAAATATATATAATTTAATATATTATTACATATTCCAGTTAAAATTTTCATTTTATTAATATATTTATTTATGATTAATATTTCTTTCTTATAATATAATATATTTGTTAAAATTATATTTATATTATATATTTTATTTGCAATCATAATATTTGTATTATATATATTATGTTACAATTTCGATTATAAATAAGATATAATGATTTCACTATATTTATAAAAAAAATCTAATTATCAAAAAATTAATTATTATCAAATTAATTATTCTATATATCAAAATCAAATGACTTGAAGAGATTATAATAAAATCTAATTTTCCTACATCCTTATTTATTTGCTTATGTTTGTATAAGTTCATAACATGATCCAATTGATTGTTTAGAATCACACCGCAAAATTTCAGCACAATAGGACCACAACTTAATGTATGATTGTCTATTTGATCAAGATTGCTCAAAATAAACTGTAGCAAACTTAAATAGTTGTGCGTGAAAATTCCAAGAGAATTTAAGAACTCCAACGGCTAATGAGACCGTCCAAAAATAAAGATCATTATTTCTACAACCTTCATGAAAGTTTTAGCAAGATCAAATAAGCAATTGCTTTCTGATCATTACTTTGTTCCAAGGATATGGTATTGCATCTCGAGGGAGGCAATCAAATTCAGGTTTCAGGTTTCTATCTTGTTTTGCATCTTTCATTAGATGGTATCGATAAATAAAATTATATCATTATTATATTAATTTTCATAGAAAATTTGTTAATATTCTTCTCTTATGTGTTTAACTGTTATTAAGCTACTACATCAATTGATTTTAAGAAAGCATAAATGAATATTGTGAGAATTCATCTTTAATGAGTGTTTAATTTATGATGGCACCAACCTCGCAGACATATAAATTTATTTCACAATTGAATATATATAAATAATTGTATTCTTATATATTACATAAATTATTATAGGATTAATCTAAATAATAAATTTAAAAAATTTGACATTAGCAACAGAGTTACAACAGAATTTAGTGACAGAAAAAACTCGTCACTAATTTTTTTTTTACAATAGAATTTAGTGATAAAAAAATTTCGTCTCCAAATTCCATCACTAATTTTTTACAAAGGAATTAGCAACATAATATACTGACAGAAAAATTTTGTCACTATTTTTTTGCAACGGAATTGGTAGCGGAATTTTTTTGTTGGTAATTCTTTTTGTGACAAAATTAACCAATTAGTGATGAAATTTTTTCATCACTAAAAGAATTAACGACAAATTAGTGTTGAAAATTAGCGAGGAATGGGTACTTAACTACTCAAAAATTTGGTAAAAAAATCCTAAGACCAATTCATAAGTTAATATACAAAGTAGCCTACTCCATATCAAAAGATCATATAAAAAGAAGGTGACCTGCATATATTATTTATAATATAAGTTCAAGTAAGTAAGATAATTCATATCTTACTCCAAAAATTCAGCAAAATATTCCATGTCTAAAACAAAATGTTCACGAAAGGAATTCATCAAAATATCCAAGTACGATCGCACAAATATCAAAATATTCATCAACATATTCATAAAGATATTTGACAAATCACATCAGCTTCCCCCTCTTGAGGCATGGCATAAAGTCCTTTTTTTTTTTTTTTTACCAGCAAGGCATGGCATAAAATCTAATCAATATGCTTTCATCAAAAATAATTTTGACATAAGCTGCAAGACATTCTTGGTGTGAAAATCCTTCGACCTTCATAAGATCACCATAGAGAGACTTTTTCATGTCATCCAAACGCTTCTCATGTTTAGCCATGTCTATATGCATTCCTAGATAGTCACTTGCCTCCTTCAATCCTTCAGATAATGAATGAGCAAGCGTCTCAGGACTTTTGAGTATGATGTCATCACATTCAGTTCTGTTTGCTTTCAGTTTTTTACCTTGAACTTGCATCAGATGGAAGATGCTCAATTTGAGTATTTTATAGTAGTGTTGTTAGGATGTGAAGTATTGACATGTGATATATTCATGCTAGCATCAGGGCTAGCCTCAAATACTGAGTTGTCCAAATCAGTTTGACCTTGAATCTCTTCAAGAACATCTTTACATGCTTGAGCATGCCGGTCTTCTTTACCAAAGATATCATAAATCTCATCGTGAAAAGGGAAAGGCTTATTTCGGAACTTAATAGCCTGCTTGTGTGCTTGCAAACATAAGTTACATAAATTTATGTATAGAAAAGTAGACAATGAAAAAAGAAAAGAAAAGAACTCAGCCTATAGCCATCAAGCTTCAAATTCAAATAAAGAGACAAGTTAAACCACAACTTTATGGATGTGAAGACGCAACTTTGACGCAGAAAGACCCACTTTCAAGATCATAAACCAAAATAGGTGTTTGCCATGACATTAAAATACAGGATGTAACAACAGAACTTCTAAACCCTTAGACTAAATAATAGTTTAAAAATCTTAACCATGGTAGAGAAGAAACTTTGTAAAACATTTAAAAATGGTACCATGATTATAAAAGAACCTTGAATCACAAGGAAAGTCAACCATGCATGATAGAAAAAAAATTAAACCCATCCATGAAGATATCTATCATAGTTAAAATAGATTTTCTAAATCTCCTGCATGCAAATCAATATTCACAAATATTTCACAATAATTGGGCTTTAGGCATTTTGAAACCTAGAATGTTACATTTAATCACAAGCCTATAACACAACATTATTGAATAATACCTTTCATAACTTTCTAAAACCAAAAGTCATCAAGTATCTCAAAAGTCATGGTGGATCCACAATTCGCAATCACATGTAAATACCTAGAGGTTCCTAACCTTCTACTAGCACATAATCTAGTAATAGTTAATCAAAAGTGCAAAGTCAATACAACTAGCCTCTAAACAAATCAGAGTATGCAGAATATGCCCTAGTATAGCAATGTACACCTATCCAACACAAATCACAAGAGAGGAAGCACTACAATTTGTTATAGTAGCTCAAACTTTTGGAGCCTTTCCTGATAGATCCGCATAGAAACTATCACTTAGAAAAGTGTTAAATCAATGAGGTGAGATAAACGTCTCTGTAACTGTAATGTCTCTCCTTTTAACCATATAAGTTATCAAATAGAAGTAAAAGGAAACATATTTCATGGTTTCAAGATTAGAAAATTAAGTAAAAGGAAACATATTTCATGGTTTCAAGATTAGAAAATTAAGTTTTTAAAAATTCTCTTCCCAGGTTACTATTCACAAAGTAACTTAAAACTTGTGATCAATTTTAAAAATTCATAACTAATTTTTTTAAAAAAAATCAAAATGAAGTGGTTCTAATTTCTATTTGAAGCTTTTCAATTCTACACAGAAAAAAATATAAATCTAGATTTAATCCGTCTCAACTAGTACAGTTAATTCACTTAAATTTATTTATTTGTCAAAACTACACTTTGCATATTTCTATTATAACTTCAAAAATTCATAACTTTTCATACATAACTCTAAATTAGGTGATTTGTTGCTCTATTTAAAGCTTAGGATGAGCATTCTTATCCTGTCAAATCTCAAAGCTAGATTCATTCACTTGCTAAAAAAGTCAGGCTCACCATATTATGGCATTTCAAGTTAATTTTACTATCCCTTTTAATGACATTTCTTAGATATTTTGAGCCATAAGCAAATCATGTAGCCTTATTCATCATATATATCCATCCATATCATAATAGGGAAATAAGTTACATTTAGTAAGGTTACTATCATATATTCGTCCATAATTATTTCAAACACACATAAACTAAGGTAAAGGTTCACAACTTTATAGCATAGCATAAATTTCTTCATGATATCTCAATTTCTTTGCCTTTGCTTCTTGGTGAGCCATCCCCTAAGTTCTGTCATTTTAAATATGGAAGGAGTGAGATAATAGAAATCTCAGTAGCAATGAACCACTACGAAAATACTAGCAATGCAATATTATGTCATCCTATAGATATATCAATCATCATTCTCATGCATATTCTTATCCATTATCATTTTCATCATTATGCCATGAAAAGGGAGTATATTATCATATCATTTTATAATTCAACTATGCATATTGCCAAGGCATCAAATGCAAGAAGTTCAATGTATCACATCTTATCTAGCTCAACCACCTCATAGTATACATACATATAGCAAACCAACAAACAATGCAAGTTAACATTAAAATTGTAAGTTCTTGCTATCTCTTTCAAGCTTGACTCTTGCTTCCTTTTCGTTGTCCTTGGGGTTTTTCTTACCAAGGAACAATGCCTATCAAATATACAATAGGGGCATTCTAAGTTTTAGCACAAGTTTCCAACCTTTTTTTATCCTTTAATCCCTAAAGCACCCTTCAATCATTCATATCAAGTTACATGGCATTTTAAGTAGTAAGATTTAATAGGGTTTTTAGCTATTTTTTCCATCCAAATTAAATTCAAATCAATCAGTAATCAAGGCAATTAAACCCTCAAAAGAGTTCTTAAGTTACCTTATATTTTACCTTGAAGTTGGCTTGGTTTCCTTCAGAACAAAACCTTCCCTCCCTATGTCTCCTGATGTTGGCCAAATTATGCATGTGCATGGGGTATTTATATGCAAATTTTTGCCCTTAATTTTTCTTGTTTCGCCCTAAGAAAATATGAGAATTCCAATAGTCATTTGTCCCCTTCATCAAGCCACCTTTTACATGATCATGCCAAGTGTTATGGGAGAATAAGATGACTAGCCATGTGTCCCTTTGCATCATCTTCCTTACATCATTTCTCTTATGTCATCAGGTTATGTGGCACAATCTTGGAAAAAGAAGGAAGAAGGGAAAACCAAATTGAAAAAGTGAACTCATGAACAACTTTTTTTCTTGCCAAATATCTTTAGCATATTTAACATGTGATGGAAGAAAATTAACTTAATTCTTTTTCCAATTATCTCCCTTAGCAAATGGCATAATTTCATCTATGCCCCCCTCATTATTTTTGTTGCCATATATAGCAAAAAATTTGGGAGAAAAATTGTTTCACCAACCTTTAGGTTATTTCACTATATAATCTCCTTGTATTGGTTAAATTTTTTCTGGATCTTGTCCAATCCAATAGCTTTAAAAATTTATTTCTCTACGCCAATAATTCCCTTTTATTGAGAAGAAGTTCACCAATTTTTCTTAGGTCAAAATTCGACCTGTAACTCCTATTCAATTTTTTTCTGAAATCGGCCTTTTACTAACATAATTCAACTTGAAATATTTTTAAAGCCAACCTTCTCACTTTCAAGAGTTGGAAATAATTTTACAATCTGTAATAAATTCCTAACTAACTTTTTTTCATTTCTATCTAAAAAATTGAGGTCTCTATA
Organism: Neltuma alba; assembly: GCF_004799145.2. Lineage (NCBI taxonomy): Eukaryota > Viridiplantae > Streptophyta > Magnoliopsida > Fabales > Fabaceae > Neltuma > Neltuma alba. The sequence goes on from NW_021636083.1 coordinate 121,095, forward strand.
CATTCAAAATAATTCATTTTAGCTAATTTTTCCTGTATAGTCAAAACTACCCATAATTATGAAAAATTCTCTTATAAATAATTCTCATTTTTTCCTACCTTTGAGGCCTCAAATACTTTTCTATACTCTCTACTTTATTTTTCATGAATTTTTAGGAATGTTTAGGAATTTCGAGCATAATTTTCAATACTGCATTTCCTTGATCAAAACTTTTCAAAATAACAGTTCGGTCCTTGCCTCGATTTCACTTTAAAAGTTGTTCTGTCCCTATTTGTACTATTTTATTTGCCCCATAGTCAATTCTAAATTCCTGATCTCCTAGATTAAAATTTACAGGATGTGATAGTAACCAACAATCCTACTTATCAAGCGTACAAGTAAGAGCTTGTGAACTGTCAAGTGGGACAATTGCAAATTCATAGTATTCAAACAATTTTCAAATTGTTAGAGCATATAACAAAGTAAAATAAATAATCCTTTCAGCTCCCTTATATCCGCCCGTCTTATGTCCTCTGATTGAACTGATGGGCTAAATTCTAATCCATGTGACTGGTGATTAACAAGCTTACCAATCAAGTGATATGAACCAGGAAAAATTCATAAAGCACAAGATTTGACCATGGGTTTCTCCTCTAGTCCATTAATGGGGTGATAATGCCCTAAATGAGTAATTGGGCCAAAGCACCAACTACTGTATACTTAATGGCTCTACCACCTTATATCCTCAAATCTACATGATTTATACCCTTATATTTTTTAAGTATATTTTTCCTCATCAACTTTCACCACCCCTCTCATATCCATACTCAAAATATTATATTTATAATAAATCCTCAACATGCCAAAATCAATTCAAAAGTTACAAAGATTGAACTTCCAATTCCAATCATCCATAAATCCATGAGGTAATCATACAAATCATTCTTCAATAAAAACAAGTCCCACATGACAAATTCAATAACAATAAAGTTTAACAGTTCATATCATAGTCCAATAGCATTCCGTAAAGTTCACATAATTTAAAATCATTTACAAACAACATGCAACCATACATAATAAGTGGAAAGTGTAAAACCCTTAACCTCATAACATTATTATCTCGTCATAAAATCACTACTATGGTAGAAAAGGAAAGCTGTTAAAATGAACTATCATAGTAGAAAGAAATTTGCAAAATTTTAGAAATTGACTTTCAAACTCGGGTCAAACCCAAACTCCGTTGCATGCAACTAAAATCATTCATTCATGTCCATTGGGCCTCCGAGTCTCCGGCCCGGGTAACAACATACATCAAAATCAGCCCATCCAATTAGTTTTCAACCATGTAACAAAGTTTTATAAAACAATAGAAATGGCCTCCGGCCAACTAAAACAAAGAGATAACATATTCTCCAATTTATAATAAGATCAACAATCAAAATATCTCAAAAGATCCTAAATGTGGCAATATATATACTAGCCATACATATACAAAGGCTAGAGGCCTAAAGCTAACCAAGCTCAAGCCTCTGCGTCTCTTCCCGAAGGTGCACGCCTAGAACTTTCGCCTGAAAACATTGTAAACCACGGGGTGAGACAAAGTCCCAGTAACCAACCATTCCAATTTAAGGTACTAATAAATAGGTGCTCGTGAGGTGTCAAGTGGGGCATTTCACAAGTAATATAATAAATGATAGCCACAACAATTCATGCAAGTGCAATGATGCAATTCCCATCAACCATATCCCTCACTTTGGGGGATTTTCAAGAGCCGAACCCGGCCTATCCCTCATTGTGGGGGACGTAAGGAGCCATAAAAGGCCTATCCCTCACTCTGGGAGACGTAGGGAGCCAAAAAGGCCTATCCCTCACTATGGGGGACGTAAAGAGCCAACCATCATGTATTAATGGAGGCCTTACCACGTGGTAGTAACTATCAAAAACTCTCACCAATTCCCAATGCATGCATCATGCTCAACCCATAATCAAATAGTAATTGAACATTTCATAATTAATTTCTTTCAGTGGCATATCTTTCACAGTTTCAAGATTTATTCATTATCAATCGAAACCCCACAAGACGGTTTTCCTTTTTATATATACAACATACAATTTGAATATAATTGTTACTCAGAGTACAAAACATAAATCTACTCACAATACCACAGAAGCAAGTACTAAGGATTGGAAAGTGGTTACCTCCCGCCTAAGCAAGGAATAACAAACCGACAATACGGCCCCGTGCACCAACAAGGCTCACAACTGGTCTACACAAGCACACAAACACACAACCACCATGTATTAGCTTTCAACTAATAATGTGGCCAAAAACACAATTGGGGACACAAAATTCCTATCTCCTATCAAAACTCTACCCAACTCAAAGGGGTATAACTACTAAAACAACACTCCAAGGTCATAAGAGTCTATTAAAACATCAATTCCCCTTTTTAAGCATCAATTAGAGTTCAAACCTCAAGGACCCACTATAGGAATTCAACCTCGAAACATCCCATTTGAACAATTGAAGTCTTAACAACAATCTAAACCGATTAAACATCCAATTTAACCCTCCTTAACATAACCCAATTCACAAAACTCAAAATCAACCTCTACATTATCATCCTCAATCACAAACCTCCCATTTCCATAAACCCTAGCTTCAAAAACTCCAAGTTCTTTAAATCCAAGAAAACTACACCGATTAAATACTTAGACTAACCCAAAGCATTCAATTAAACTCAAAACAATAGGTCAAAAACCCCAATTCCATAACAACCTAGAAAACTCTAGGGTTTCACCATAAATCCTTATAAATTCCAAGAAAGAAGATAGATTAGAGGTTAAAATCACTTACTTGAGGTAATGGATCCTTAGAAATGTCTTTCCCAAGCCTCAACACCGAAACCCTAGCGGAGCTCCTCTCTCCTCCTTCAGATTTTCTAATTTTCGCACAACTGAACCCTCCAGCGTCTATATAGATTTGACAACTTTCGCCGCAGTGAACCCATATCTTCACCGCGGCGAACTAATCCCGAGAGGGATTACTCGCCTGAAAACCCGACTTCGCCGCGGCGAACCCCAATCTTAGCTGCGGCGAAAGCTTCCCGAGAGGAAACTCTCGCTCGCCAAGAAAATCTTCGCCGCGGCGAAACCTTCCCGAGAGGGAAACCTTGCTCACCTGAACAACTTTGCCGCGACGTCCCTATAACTTCACCGTGGCGAACATACCCTGAGAGGGATATGTTCACCTATTCCTCCAACATACCTCAAATCCAACCCAAACACTAAGATCAACATTAAATTGCTAATCTATCCTCAAAATCAACCAAAAGAGGTTATTAAAACCCGATAAAACTCAGGATGTTATAGAAAGTGGTTACCTCTTGCCCAAGTTAGGAAAAAGAATTACCATAAGGTTAACTTCATGCTCAAACCAATAATTCAATAATTAATCTAAGAATCAATATATTCACATATCAATGCATATGCGTTTTATATTAGTTAATTGAGCACATATATATATTAGTTAAAGTTTCTATTTCTATGCTAAAATCCCAATTCTCTTATAACCATCGGTCAAGGTTTTTAGCACTTATTTATAACTTTCTAAAAACCTAAATTACTCATTTAAATCTTTTGAATTATTTACTTTGATAAAAAAAATGGGAGAATCCCAATTAAATCCAGCCGAAATACCTAAATTCAGATTTAGGCCTACACTTTTAGGAAATTCCTAATTAGGCCATGAGATCTAATTAGGGATTTTTGAATGTTGTTAAATCACCAAAATGCCCCTCTTCAATTAAAAAGAAAACTTGATTGATATACCTCTCCCAAGTAATTCCTTATCTCTTATGATTTTTTTTAGACCAAAAAATATATAAGTAATTTTACAATGTTTGAAATTTGTATATATAACTTATACTATTAAAAATATTTTAATAAAACATGTTAAATTACAAATATAAGTAAAATTATAAATATTTTTTATTTTCAGTTTTTGTAATTTACGTTAGTTTTATTTATTTAAACAATGTTGGATCGACCTGAAAACGTAAATGATTACGATTTAATATTAAATTTTTATTATAATTAAAATATTTTAAAATTTTAAAATAAATATTTACAACCTGAAAAGAAAAAAATATTAAAAATATTTATTTAAAGATTACATATATTATAATTTGAAATGTTTTATGAAAATATTTTGAAGATTTTAGTTATATTACAAAATTTCAAACACTAAAAAATTATTTATATTTTTTTGTCTAAATATTAATAATAAGAGATGATGAACCACTTTAGAGGGATAAAATAATCAATTTTCATTTTTAACTAAAGAGGGGCATTATAGTTACTTAACAATATTCAACAATTCCTAATTAGGTCTTATGTCCTAATAAAGAATTTGTTAAAAGTGTAGGCCTCAATTTAATTTTAAGTATTTCAGTAGGATTTAATTAGGATTTTTCCTCAAAAAATTTCCCAAATTTTCAAATCTGAAATCATTATATTTAAAATTTAAAAACCTCATTTCAAGTTTAAACCTAAAAACTAAACTATTAAAAACTCAAATACACTTAAATAAATAATTTAATCAAAAGTTCTATGGTAGAAATATTATATTTCCCACAAATAAATATTTTATTAACTAAAGTAATTATTTTAAAAATCTTAGGTCAACTGATAAATAAAATTAAACTGATAAAAATGATCTACTAAAATAATTTTACAATACCATGTTTATTTATTGTTAAAACTTAATACTTGCTTCAAATGCTAGACCAAATTTTTTTTTAAAACTGCACAAAATCATTACTATTAGGTAAAATTAAATAAATAGAATAAATTTTATGAAGAGAGTTTAATAAAAAGAAGTTATTTTACTTATCAAAATGATCTACAAATTTAAAACTTTACATTGAAAATTTCAGACTGTGGCACTGAAGAAAGAAATTTCATGGCGTGGCGTGAAGAATAAGAAGAACTTAGTGGCTCTCTCTCTCTCTCTAATTGCAACAATAAAAAAGAAAAGTATTGGGGTAAATTGAAGTTAAAGCCCCACATTAAAATAAGTGAAAATTACAGTTTAACCCTACTTTTTCATTTTCCGTGCATTTTCTTTCTTTCTTTTTTTAATTTCGTTTTATTATTTTAATTTAATAATTTTATTTAACTTTAATTTTTTATTCTCATAAGCCCTATTTTAAGAAAATTATCTTTACTTAATTAACTAGAAAATAAATATCATTTATTAAGCATTATTTCTTTCTACGATTATTTAAATACTAGGAATAAAAACTAAGATGTTACATAAGACAATTGATATTTAAATAATAAATGATGTAAGAGTAGTTAGGTTCATTAGGTAACCAAAAGCTATAAATAAATGGATTAGGGACTAAATGTACTATGCTTTTTCTAATGGATAATGATCTCTAATTTTCTCTAGCTCTCTCATCTTTCTTCCTCTCTTCTATGTTTTCTATCTTCTTTTCTAATTCCATTCTTCTTATTCTTCCTATTTTCCAATGTTCCTTATCCTTTCTATAGATGGAATAGTGATATCTAAGTAGACCAGTCTCAACTTGTATACCTAAAACTATGTCACAAATACCCGGTCAACTCATGGTCACAGCAAAGCAATCTATCGATCCTTATTTTCTCTAGCTCTCTCATCTCTTCCTCTCTTCTTTGTTCCATCTTCTTTTTCTCTAATTCCATTCTTCTTCTTCTTCTGTACCAATCTTCTTTATTTTTTCTATAGTTATCTAATAGTGGTACTAGAGTAAACAAGTCTCGGCCTGTATCACTACCAGTAGAATACCCTTTTACACTGCCTTAGCTACCCCAGTTATTGTGCCAACGATGTAATAAATGAGGCGGTGGCATTTTCATAAATAATGATACAATCTTTATATCGGTTATCATCACACCCAATGTCATTATTACTTTTTACATCAAATGTTAACCTAACCGATGTAAACGTACTTAAATGACATCAGTTATTGGAAACAACAAGTGTTGCTAATCTTTACATCGGCCTATCTTTTGCCTTTTCATTCTCCTAAAGTAATTTGAACTGGAACAGTCACCATGTCCTATCACCATCTATTTAAGGTCAGAAGCCAACTTTCCTTCTCTGTTATTGTCTTTGTCTACTATTGCCGGCGGCTCCATAATGGTGAAAATGACAAGAAATTGTTCCCACACATCCTCTATCATTCCCTCCTCCCCCTCCCCACTACCCTTCCTTGTCTCCCCTATGGCTTGCCCTGCCTCTGCCTCTTTTCAACTAGCTACTTGCAAGAGTAGCTGTGATTGATCATGGCCTCTACCATGTGGTGTCTCACTTTTACACCTTTAAAAATAAGGTCAATCTCCTACTCGATGACAGGCATATTAAGTATGACAACATGGATCACTCTTTCATTGTCTACTCCTCCTCATTTGATGAAGAAGCCTCCTCCTCCTCAGGCTATTAGTTTTTCTCATAATATAAAAATGTATTTTTTAAAAATATTTTGTAAAGGTAACCTTCACACACCACACCAATTATATATAATATATGATCTATTTTGTGATGATCTGCTATTGACTTTGTTCCTTTTAATGCATTTTTCTCTTCTCAATCAATAATAATGAATCTTAAAACTGCAGTAGAACTATAACATTTTTTCCTTTTAATGCATTTTCCTCGTTCCTGGTTTAAAGAAAGAGAAGAACTAGTAACTGGTTATTTTCTAGGAGTCTTTATGCCAGATGTTGTCAAGTTCGATATAACATTTAAAATTAACACCGATTATCTTATGTTCAATGTAAAATAAGTTTTCAACACCGATTTTCATGTCAACTGGTATTAAAATTTTGCCCTAGTTATAAATAAGGCACTCTCGCCCTTAATTTCATGATCTCAGAATACGGAGAGGCACACTCTCACCTTTAGAGTTGCGTGGAGATGGCATGGAGTACTCAGTCATCTTCCATTGCTTGCCATTACCATCACTGTACATTATCTCTGCCATTCTATTCTCATCGTAGGTAACATCATTGCCATTTTATTTCTCTCCTGAGCTATTTACCTAAATCATAATACCAGTATCTTTCTGTGAGAGATTAGCTTTAGATGTCTATCCATTAAAGGTTGCAAGTTGTCTGGGGCTTGAGGCATCATTGCCATATTAGTCCAATAAACAGGATAAGGAACTCTACCAATTATTTGGTTATTCAAGTATGATTAGATTCAAGTTTTAGTACCTTGAATGACTAAGTACTTGTCAGAGATCTAGCTCATCTTTACAAAAAGAACTGGCCTTCGTTTCTTTCTCCCTGTCAACCACTAGTACTTATCTTCTTTCATTTTCTTTCTCTCTCGTGGGCTATTTTCCTAAACCATAATACTAGTATGTTGTTAAAACTGGTTGGTACAATAACTGCTATTAAAACCATAGTTTAAACTAGTGTAAAAAGTGTTGACTTTTAACATAGCTTGTTTTTACACCGGTTATCTTTCTAATATCAAATGCTTATTCTAACCGGTGTAGAAAAATCTTTTTTCTAGTAGTGTATACTTAAAACAAGATCACAGATAATGAGTCAAGTCATGGCAAAGCAATTTGTCGAATGGATACATGTTATAGAAGAAGAATTGAAAGAATCACATGAACCTAAAGTCTTACTTGTAGCAATTTGTACTCTCACAAATTAGATCACCATCTTTCCTAAGATAGAGAATATAGGATCCTCATAGGGATTAAAAAGAGGGGTAGCCAACATCTACCTCATCCAAGAAATTAGATAAATGCATTTCATTACAAATTTAATTTTATTTTTTTGTTCATATGTTAATATCAATGCTTACTTAATGGTAATTACAAAGAAAATGATACTTCAATTTGAAAAGCCCTAAATAGTCACTTGAATAAGAAAAATTTCATTTTAGTCATATATGACTAAATAGGAATTTTGAAATTTTTTAAAATGACTATATTGCCCTTAATAAGATGGGCATGCTTGAAAATGAAATGTTAGTCCCGTGAACATATGGCTTAGCCTTCCTGTGCATGGCCTTACCTTGCAACCAATATATATATGCACTAGGAAAAATGAAAAAGTACAAAAAGCAATGGATATATAAGAGCTAATTTTTAGTGTAATTTACCCTACAAACTAGCTCTTATACTTATGAGCAGAATTTAGTATATATACACACATATACATACTTGAAGAATTGTTCTGAACATTTAATTTGACCAACCAAGCAACTAGCTATAACTTATTGAATATTGTTGGCAAAGAATTCATTTAAGTGAATCCAAGAAGAAGATTAAAATAGAAATTGCTGATGGAAGCCAACCAAATATAATGTGTAATTCAAAAAATTATTGAGATACATGAATGTAGGAGGATAATCTTGTAATGCAACCTTGAGTATCATCAAACTTTACTTAAATTATAGTGAATATGATACTATAGCTAATCACTAATGGAAAAAAAAAGGAATAGATACTTTATACTTGAAATTAAATTGAAGTAGAAATGTATTTGGCAAATTATTTTGTAATGATTGAATTTTGAAAAATGACAAAAGAAGACCCTTGAAAATATCAAATAGCGAAATGGTTCTTGAATTAATATAATTACTTGAACAGATCAGGCCTTGTATTTTAAATATGAAATAATGGCTAAAAGACCAAAAAACCCTTCTACATCTTATATCTTCTTCTCATTCATAGACCCAAAACCATTTTCTTCAATCATCTTCTTCAACCTAGCTAAACTTATCTTCAACCTAGCTAAACCTCATCATCTTTGTTATGTCTACCTTCACTTCCTCCCTTTTTCCTCCCTTAAAGAAGTTGCTACTGAACAATGCCGTCACAACTACCAACTCCGTATCCAACCTCCTCTCTCTACACATAACACTAGCTTCACTAAATTCTAGTGAGGTTTGAGACTGACATACAAATTATATTTTGTCTTCTAGATCCAAAGTGTTGTGAAGATTGCTAGTATGCATCGATATGAGTGGCTAGAAAATATTGATCATTGGGTTGCTGGATTTTTGGATAGGTTTGAAGAGGATTGTTACCAAGGAACACAAAATCAGACCGGACACTAAACCGGTTAATGTAGTGGCTTAAGGGTTAATGGGTCAGATTGGGGTCCAACCGGGATCAAACCGGTACTTATTAAAATAATATAATTAATTAAAATAATATATAATATTTTTAATATTTTTATTCTATTTTATCCCTTCTTCTTTTCTCCTTACCTATTCAAATCTTTATCTTTTTATTATTTTACTTCTTTCTTCTCACCCCATGTGATACTACTGCTATTTCCCACCATAACATGCATACCAAGTTAGCTTTTTCTTTATTTGTTTCTCTTTCTCTTCCTTGAATAATGTACACTGGCACATAGCAGACTTGGACTTTGCATTTTGATTTTTGAAAACACTCATCATCACTCTCGTTTTCTCAATTGCTTCTTACGCCTCTCGTGCTCTTCCATTCTTATTTTTCTTTCTTTATACACAGCTTATCCCACTTCATTAACTTCCAACTTCCTCCTCACCTCTCACTCTCCCACGAGCAGAATCAAAGGAGCAGGCAGCAGACTTCTAAACAAATTTTTGAATCTCTCTCCATCATTTGCTATGCTCCTACCATTTTTCTTAGCAGTGTCTAGTATCTACAGCTTCTTTGACCACCGTGAGATGTTTCATAGCTTCTCTGAAAAATGATGAGAGTGGAAAAGAAGTGATGGAAAAAGGGAACCGGTGACCCATTTGACCCAGTGGTTTTCCCGGTTTGTACTGATTTTTTTCGGTCTATCCCGGTTCTTTCCGGTTTATTACAAGGCCGGTTCATAAGCTAAACTAGATCGGACTAGACACTAGTTCACTAGTTTCCGTCTTGAACTAGCTGGTCCGGTCCCCTTTTTTGAACCTTGATTGTTACAAGATAGTGAGCTAATTTATGCAGACAATGCATGTTAGATTCACTTTTGCATCAAAGCAGGAAAACAGATAAGAAGGAGGATGAAGAGTATTAGTATGACAATTATAGTAAGAAGTTTTTTGTGTGTGTAACGTATCTCCTTTTTACCGTATAAGTTATCAAATATAAGCAAAAAGAACCACATTTCATGGCCTCAACATTAGGAAATCAAGTTTTCAAAAATTTTCTTCTTAGGTTACTATTCACAAGTAACCCTAAAATTTTGGCCAATTTTAAAAATTTATAACTAATTCTAGAAAGATCAAAATGAGGTGATTCCAAGTTCTATTTAAAGCTATTTCAATTGTATACATAGAAAAAAAAATTACTAGATTCATGGCCTTTCCAGCCAAGTTCCATTTCAGCCTAAAATTGTATTGTTCATTTGGTAAATTTTTTCCTTTTAAGATTTATTACCATAACTTCAAAAATACATAACTTTTTGTAAATAACTCCAATTTAGATAATCTATCACTCTATTTAAATACTAAGATAAGCACTTTTAACCTGCCAAATATTATGGCCAAATTTATCTATTTGCTCAAAATCTTGTGGTCACCAAATTATAGCAAATAGAATAACTTTCTATCTCTTTTAATGCCCATTCTTAGGCATTTCATGCTATGATCAAGTCATTTATCATGCATATTGTCACATAATCATAATGTGACTATTATCCACATAGAGGTAAGGCTATATGTTCATACAAGTATCTATAGTTATTTACAAATGTACATAGATTAAGACAAAAGTTCACAATTCCGTGGTGTAGCATATAATTCTTCATGATATCTCCATATCTTTTCCTTTACCTTTTGAAGAGCCAGCCTCTAAATGGTGTCATTTAGATATGGAAAATGTGAGATTTTATAAAAAAATCTCAATAGCAATGAATCACAAGCTAACAATGTAATGTTTTGTCATGCTATATATATCCATCATCATTCTCATGCATTCACTAGCATTATCATGCCGTGGAAAGGAAGCTTATAATCATTTCATTTAACAACTCAACTATATATATTACCAAGGAATCAAATGCAAGGAGTATAACACATCACATCATAGCTAGCTCATCCACCTCATGGCATAAAAGCATAAAACAACAAACAAATAAGGCAAGTTAACATTAAAGTTGTACGTTCATGCTATGTCTTACTAAGCTTTGATCCTTGCCTCTTTCTTCTTGTTCTTGGAGCTCTTTTGCAATTGAATAATGGCTACCAATCATACAATAGGGGCATTCTAAGTGTGAACTCATATGGCCTATATATAAACCCTTCCAAATTCCCTTAACCCTTTCTCTAATTTTTAGGGTTTTTGTGTTATCTTTTCTCATAATAATTTCTATATACTTTTTCTACATGATTTTACATGTAGAATCCATATTTGAACGTGAATTTATCAAAATTAAACTCCTTTATACCCAATTGAGTTTGGCCAAGAGATATGGATCTTTAGATTCAAAATTTCAATTTCAATTCCAATGCTTTCAATTACTTTCCTTTAACATTTTCCCACATAATTTTATCATCTAAACTCATTGGAAGCATCAAATTGATATGAATCAACCTTTAATCCTAAGTTCTCTTCTCAATTGAAACATAAGCTTATGGGTGACAAGTTGTAATTTCTATAAATCAAGTTGCAATACAAGTTTCCAACCTTTTTCTATTCTTTAATCCCTGAGCCAACTTCAAATCATTCATATCACGATTTACACCATGGTTTCTTAGGATTTTTAGCCACCATACTCTATCAAAATTAAATCCAAATCAAGCACTAATTATGGTAACTAAACCCTTAAGAGAATCCTTAACTTGCCTTGTGAGTTGTCTTGATCTTGACTTCATTCTTTCCCTCTTCCTTCTCTTTCTTTTCTCTCTTTTTCAATGGCAAAACCTTCTCCCCAAGTCTCTTATGTTGGCTGAATTTGGTGCTCTTGAAGCGAGTATTTACAAACAAAATTTTGGCTTTGGTTTCCCATTTTGCCTCTTGTGAAATATTACAATTCCTATGGCCACATATCCTCTTTATCAAGCTTTTCATTCCATGATCACGCCAAGTATCTTGGCTTGTTCAAGAAGTCAAGTAAATATCTTCTCTGTTTATTTCATTCCAATTATACATTTTAGCGAAAGTTTTCTTTTTCAATTTTGCCATTGACAAATTGTATAATTTTAGCCTTGTCCTCTTCATCAAATTAGCATCAAAATATAGACAAAAATAAGGAAAAAATTTGTATACAATTATACCCTTAGCTATTGTTCTACCTATTTTATAATTTTACACTATATTGGGTCCTGACTTACTCAGTATCATTTGCACATGTTCTAGCACCATTTTCTTATCATAAATAACTTCATATGACATCTTATATGCATGCACATGGAGAAAAAAATATTTTTCTCTATCTCCCATTAAAAACATTAATAATTTTATTTAGGAGTAACCTTGATCACATTCTTTTTTCCTGGTCCATAACTCCTAAAATCTATCTCTTGGTGCCCGTAATCTATTGTTTCCTAGGCCAAAACTTAGCCTATAAGCTTTTCAACTTCCCTAATAGGACATAAATAGGCTTTAAATTCTGTTAAGGCCTATCTCTCGCATTTTGGCGGTAAAATCATTTTTAAAACCTCCAATAATTGCCTAAATATTATTCCCTATTTTATTTAATTATTTGAGGCCTCCTCATTTTTAAATAATTAATTTAGGCTAATAACTCATAATTAGCCAAAACCCTAGGAGTTTCACAAATTCACTCTGGGGTATTTTTGTTATTTTTAACCTCAAGTAGGCCTCAAGACATTATTTTCTATTTTTTTTAGAATTTTCTAAAACTTTTCGGCATACTTTCCATTGTTCCCCTTTCCGGCTCAGAACTTTTTGAATTTGTGATTTAGTCCCTACTTGGGTTTAGCCTCAAGAATCATCTCATTAAGGTTCTCAACATAACCTTTGGCCTTTATTAGTTTCAATTTCCTATATTAGACCCCCGAAACTTTATCATACTTTTTATTTTCCTTCTTCCTTAATCCTAGAAAACTTTTACTTTGTACTTTTAGTCCTTGAGATTCCTTTTACTCTTTAAGGGAACTTCTAAGACTCCTACCCATTAGGATTTGGTGGGCTACCCATTTTAGGCTATTTTAAGTGCTTCTAGGTCTAAAAATTCAGGATATGACATTTTCCAAATGATAGTGAAGAGTATTATTATGAAGAATATTATGCTTGTATTGTAAAAATAGTTATTGTCATGGCCATACTGGTTTTTTATTATTGGCTATAAGTATGTTGTCATTGGTATACTAGTGGTCATGACTATTTTATTTGTATTGCAAAAATTTGGTGTATTTTTGTAATGAAGAGTTGTTATTTGGCATTCATGACTTGTTATTTGGATTTAAGACTTGTTATTGACAACTAAATTGTAGAAATAATGCCAGTTTTTGCTAAAACTTAAGTTAATATAAATATCTTTACAACACTCGTTATTTCTTATACTAGACTTGTCATTAGCAATTAAATTGTGACAATGCCAATTTTTGTGGAAAAAAGAAGAAAAACTTAAGTTAATGCCAATTTTCACAATTTAGTTACCAATGACAAGTCTTTATTAGAAAATAATAACAATGTTATCACCAATGATTAAAAAATCAGTATGTGTTTGATGGTAATTGTTTTTGTAATAAAAAAAATATTCTTCTCTCTCCTTTTTAGGATATTACATATAATCAAGCTTGAATTTGAGAATTTTTCACTTTCTTGTTCAAGCATTACAAGGGTCCCAACAGATAAATACAAAACGAGGACATTGTTGTGCCTATTAACAAAATACCACTATTTTTAGATTATCACGCAATGTTATTACCATTATAGTAACAAATTTATAGTTACAACACTACCATGGAAAGTTACAATAATAGTATGTGAAATAACAAAAAAATAGTATGTGTTTGACAACAACTATTTTTTGCAATATTCAGTGACAAATGCATATTAACATGATCTGTCCACTCAGTGTTCCCTTGCAACCAAATATATTACTTCCAAAAATTTGTGTGCACAACTACCACACTTTTCAACTTATATATACAAAAAAAAAATGATTGTCCCATATCTAAATTAACCTCAAGATGGGTTAGGATTTTAGCAATGGTAGACTTTTTTGTTTTAAAATATACTCATTACAAAATGTAGTCACACATAATGAAGGCGCATCCTTCCCAACAGCATTTACAAATATCTCCGACACTCTTCCACTTTACACCTCACATTCATCTTGTCCCTACTATTCCTCATATATTTGGTTGTAAACTTCAATGCAATACTAAACTTGTACACAACTTGCCTAAAAGCATCAGTATGTGGACTATATTGCTCCACTCCTACAAAAACTCTAGTCCATTTCTTACAATTCATCTCACCACTCAATGTTTGCTGACTCTCTGAACCACTGTACATATTTCTCTAACTTAAACCACCTCCTTCATAAGTTAGGGATTTACCACTATTTTCAACACTTGGTGACTCGTATTCATTACCAAAAGTCATTGCAGCTTCATTCATTTCTTGTGGCAGTCTCAAGAAATTCTTAATCTTGTAAGCATAATAACAAGTTAGGACGCATATTTCTAAATTACAAGTTTATTTAGTGAAATAGCAAGTGTGGATATGAAAATGATACTCTAATAAGTGAAATAACAAGTATAAATATGAAAACTACAAGTCTAATAAGTGAATTTATAAGTTTGAATATGAAAATTACAAGTTTAGTTAGTCAAATAACAAGTTTGAATATAGAAATTATAAATGTAGTGTATTAAATAACAAGTCTATATATGAAAATTACAAGTAGAATATGTCAAATAACAAGTTTGTATATGAAAATTGTAAGTATAGTAAGTGAAATAATAAGTTTGGATATGTAAATTACAATTTTAGTAAATGAAATAACATGTCTGTATATAAAAATTATAAGTTTACATGGTTCAATAACAAGTCTAGATTTGGAAATTACAAATTTAGTTAGTGAAATAACAAGTTCGAATTTGAAAATTATAAGTCTAGTTAGTGAATTAGCAATAATTCATTATCATAACTTAATGCAAAAGCATAAGCACTTACATTTCTGCATCATTCATTGTTGTAGATTCTCTGTTATTCCTTTTAGTTGCTATATACAAATGACTACTATTGTCATTATATCTAAACATATTGGAAATATTCATTACCTTCTATTTTACATTTGATCAAATATCCATTATCTTCTAATTTTTCTCGCGCACCCTACCATTCCTAATATTCCTAAGCCCTCTCTGTCATAGCTAACCTCATGCAAATTAGAGGTCAACAATATAACTACCATAAAAAAAAATACCACACCTTAAACTAACAACAGCCTCCTCCAACTAATGTTTCACATCATCAACTCCAGCTGTCACTCCCTCCCAACATGTAACCCCATCACCCACAACACAGCTCTCCAAAATAAAGAAGAAAATCATTTTGTTAGGTCTCAAAAGAAAAAATAGAAGAAGAGTGTAGTTGGAAACCTTACTCATTTGATTCCTATGCTTGCAAGCTTTAAAACATCGACACTTTCCTTCTCCTTTAGTTCTCGCCATTAATTTTTTTTGTCTTTGCCTTCATGAGTTACAAAGGAGATTTTTTGTCTTTTAACCCTCATTTTATAGTTACAATTTAAGATATGACGCCTAATAAGGAATATATATATATTATGAAATTACTTATTTATTAAATAAGTAGCAGGATATTTGAGGCGTTTTATATCCTTTAAACCTCAAGTAAAGTTAACCGATCTACCCACTACTTCTTTCCCGTTCAGGTCCACGGATTATAATGCACGGTACTGTACCAGTTAAAATTAATATGAAAAACGAAGAATCCCTGTTCGAAGAGAATTGGATAGTAGAACGCTGAGAATAGGGATGCTGCGGGGGTTAGGTTTCCAGCGCACCATCTTTATGTGGCCCTCTCTCCGATCTGCTCGACCGCTCAAGTATGTGTCCTTGCTCATTTTTTCTATTTGCAGAATGGTTTCATGCTTTTATCCTCATTACCTGATTTCATAGCGTTTTCCCTCATCATTGTCCAGTATCTAAGCATGTTTCTGTTATCTATTTATCATTCAAATTTTCCCGATTCATTTTCACTTCGTACGCTAAACATTTGAACAAATGGGATTATACTTAACTTTTGGTTACAAAAGAAAAGCTTTGGGAATTTAAGCTTTGTGGCATGGAAATTTGAAATGTTTTCTTTGGTTCGTAGGAAGCAAGAATGTTGTCTTAAGTTTTATGGACTACTATGTGTGGGGCAAGATTCAAGTAATTTCATTGGAGACAGGGGTGGAGGAATCTATTATGAGCAATTAAGACCAATAAGGTTTTCTTCAAGAGAGGAAATTCACCATTGTCTTCCCGTTTTCAGAAATAACTTCGTTGCTAGTCGTAGGCTTTTCTCATAGATAGATGAGAAAAGTTGTTATGAAAATGTTCGCAAAGACACTTCTATGGAAGAAAATCTTATTTCATCTAAGGTGAATGAGGCTACTGATGAGGACTTTGAGGAGGATGAAGTGGTGGAATTGGTTTTAGAACCTGGATTTCTAGATGAGGATTTGTCCGATTCTAAGGAAGATCTAAGCGCTCTGGAGCCTTTGAAGGAAAAAGCTTCTTTAGAATTGTTGAGAACCTTGGTGGAGATTCCAACCCACTTGATCTCCAGTGCTCTTCATAACTTTTTTAAAGATGGGGGAGATTTGAGCAAAGAAGAGGCTTCTAAGATCATATCTTCTCTCCGGAAGCGTCGAATGTATGGAAGAGCATTGCAGGTGATTTTTGAATATTTCATCAATAAAGAACTTCTATTACTTTTGATATGTGGGATTATGCAATTTTATGGTCTAATTAATGACCTTGACTACCATATCTTGTGGTATCCTATATCTCCTAGGTGTTCAGCATGCTTCCTCAATTTTACAAGATGCAACACACACTCAAACACACTTGTTCTAATGTAAACAGAAGAGAATTTGGGGGGAGGGTTACAGAAAACAGAGAGGAAGAGATAGGGTAAACAAAATAGTGATGATGGAGGAGAGGAGAGGAGAGGAGA
Organism: Neltuma alba; assembly: GCF_004799145.2. Lineage (NCBI taxonomy): Eukaryota > Viridiplantae > Streptophyta > Magnoliopsida > Fabales > Fabaceae > Neltuma > Neltuma alba. Next base: position 138,224 of record NW_021636083.1, read on the forward strand.
GGCAGAATGTAGGAGGGAGATTAATATGAGAAATGAAAGGTGGATAAGAGCAAAAGGAGGGGGAGTGTGAAGAACTTGAGGGGGATAGAGCTAGTTGAGTGTCATAATGAAAAATAATATCATTCATCAAATCTATCTTACATGTGCTACATGATGGTTATATATAGAAGCCACTAGTAAGGTTTCCTTCTTGCTTATGAGGAAAACATAAAAGAAATTAAAATATTAGGTTTCCTTCTTGTGAAGGAAACATCCCATTTGCTGCAGCCCATTTAATACATGTAATGATTAAATAAACCAAATTCTAATAAAATAAAAATAGAAGACACAACAATAATAATAAGCTTTATCCTACTAGGTGGGATTGACTACATGGATTATATCACTTTATTGTATTTTATCAACAACCAAATCTTTAGATAAATTGTTAATCAAAATGTCCCACTCAATAACTTCAATGAGTGTTTTCTCTGGTCTTTCTCTTTCCAAATGACTTCATATTTCTTAATCTACTCTCCTTACCAACACATCCAATAGCCTTCTTTGTATGTGTCAGAACCACTCCAAATGAATTTGTACCATTTTCTTGTCAATAAATGTCACTCCAACTTTTCCCCTTAAAAGCAAAAGATAATAAAATATAAAAGTAAGATTTCCTTCTAGATGAGGTTTCTTCAAAATATATATCATTCTTAGATTCCATCTTTATATCTTTCATTTGTTTTTGGGTAAAGGTGCAGATTTACCCCTCATCTTATTTTCATGTTCATCCAGCACTTTGATTTTTTAGTGGTGCAATTTTACCCATGACTTCTTTTTAGGGTGAGATTTTATCCCTCATGGGTAAATTGCACCCAAAGATCATGGGCAAGATTGCCTAAAAAAAACAAGAAGAAGAAGAAAAGAAAAGATTATGGATAAAATTGCACCCTAAAAAACGATCATGAATAAAATTATGCCATTAAAAACATCTGGGTGCACCTAAAAAATAAGATCAGAAGTAAATTTGCATGTTTAGTCTCTGTGTTTAAAATTTTTTCTTATTAAGAAGGGTTTAGAGACTATTGGAAAATCCCCCCCTAAAAAAAAGGCGCTAGTGTTTTAATGTACAATATTGCGTTTTCTAACGGTAGGATACTTTCACAGGATGTCATGCGAACAGATTAAGTTGTTGAAATGTAAGTTACAAAGAGGACAAAAGATTCAGCTTATCTAGTTTCCTGATGGCGCTCCACAGGAGCCAGTATACTTAGCAATCAGCACAGGATTTTCCCTAAATTCTGAGGAGATTTTTTAGGCATTGAGCTTTTTCTTATTAGATTGATATATAATTTTGAGTCTCTCATGTGATAGACAATAGTGTTTTGACAAAAGAACCTTGGAGGAAAACATGATAGAATCTAAGTTCCTAGTAGTGCCTGTTATTTGGTAACTGCATTCTTCTTTTGCCTTTGCAATATATCATTGTACCTACAAATGAAGGTATTCAGTTTGATGGTTTCCAAGGTACATTGCAAAATAACATAATTTTGGTAAAGTCTGTCTAAGGATTTCAATATCGTTAGTTTTTTTTTTTTGGCTAAACCAATATCAGCAGTTTAATAAATTGAAGAAGACGTGCTAAAAGTTGAGAAGAAAGTTAACATTGGTAATGCACTTAGGCTAGGTTTTGAGTTTGACTTCATCATCAGGCAACTGAGTTTGTAAATAAACTAGCTGATTATTTATTCCTAATTGAGCATATCATTCAGCATAGATTTTGTCAAAACTTAGCAACCTGGTCATCTAAAACTTAGTGGCCAAGTTAAATAGCGAGCTACTAAAACTAAAAGAATAAAGAAAAAGTAAAATAATTGAATTAAAACAAGGGAGATTCACAAAGTTAAAGACCATGCACATGACCCCAAACAATCAATCACCAAAAGAATTTGATGGAAAATATACAATTAGCTAAAGTAGAAACTTTCTAAACTATAACCGTGAATAATGTGAGAGCACAATGTAGATGGCAACTCCATGTATATTCATGAATCTTGATCCACTTGATTTGCAAATTTTTTTTGTTGGTTGCTTCAATAAACAGTTACGTAACCTTTCTTTTGTGGGAACCTTGTTATTCATGGACGTTTTTTCTTTTAGCCTGCCACAAATAAATGAGGGTTGAAAATAAAATCTGCATTTGCAATGCAGTGGAACCTCTTGAGTAATATGAGTCCTTCATTCATTGGATACATGACGAGAACGAATGATTTTGTTCTCACCCATTTGTTAAATTGTGTGTAGGTCGAGCTATTATGACATGTAAAATGAAGAATGGGAAAAAGGGATTTGGCAGATAGGGTTGATTCTAGAAGGGTCTGTGCTACTTTTTGAATGTGATGCAGTCTATGTTAATCTCTAATGCCTGCAGGAGTTCATAGTCTTGGTAATTGATATTTCCATGCTTCTTTTAAGTTTTTTGACCCTACTTCTGTCAGCTCTCTGCATTGTAAACATATGCTTAGACCTGATTCTGTTGTGATTTTTTTTTTCCTTTTTCAATTTTCTTTTCCCCTCCCCTTTTTTTTTTTGGTTTTGCAGTTTTCAGACCTGTTGGGCACTTTTAAGCATTTTGAACTTAGCGAATATGATTATGCTTCTCGTATTGGTTTGATTGCCAAAGTCCAAGGACTTGATGCAGCTGAAAAGTACCTGAATGAAGTTCCAGACTCTTTGCGAGGTAATTTATTGTACAAAACCCTTTTAGCTCACTGTGTCTGTGCTATCAAAACACAAAAAGCAGAGGCAGTTTTTCTGAAAATGAGGGGGCTAGGTTTGCCCATTATGATTGCAATCAAATGATCGTTCTGTATAAAATGTTTGATAGAAGTAAAATAGCTGACATCTTATCATTGATGAAGGAAGAAAATTTGAAGCCATCTCGTCTTACATACAAGATCCTTATAGCTCTAAAATGTGAGTTGAAGGACACAGTAGGGATGGAGCAAGAGATTGAGGCTATGAAGTCTTAAGGTCTGCAACTTGATATTTATGTCCTGACAATCGTTGCTGGTCACTTTATATCTAAAGGGATGAAAGATAAAGCACTAGTTATTGTGAATGAAATTGAAAGAGGGAACATAAAAAATGTAATTGTTGGAAGGATGGCGCTACTATCCCTCTATACTTCTCTTGGAATGGCTGATGATGTGAGTAGAATTTGGACTATTTGTAAATTGGACCCCACTTTGAATGAGTGCCTTGCTGCCATAGTAGCTTGGGGCAAGTTGGGCAAAGTTGAAGAGGCCGAAGCAGTTTTTGAAATGATGCTGGGAAAGTGGAAGAAACTCCCATCCAAGATTTATGCTGATCTTTTAAATGTTTATGTTCAGAATAACATGATATCTGAGGGTAAGAAGTTTCTAGATCGAATTGTGGATGTTAAAGGCTGGGTCGGCCCTCTGATTTGGGATGGACTAGTGAGGCTCTACGTGGAAGATGGGAATGTGGGGAAAGCATATTCAATTTTAACTAAGGTAGTTGAAGATAAAACTTTGGGTAGGAGGAGAGTGAGACCAATGTTCAAAACATTTTTATATGTCATGGAACACTATGCAAAGCTTGGAGATATACATAATACTGAGAAGTGGCTCTTTAGAATGAGGCAAAGTGGTTATACAGGCCGTCTCAGGCCTTATGAAATTCTGACTCAAGCATACATCAATGCCAAAACGCCTGCTTATGGGCTTAGAGAAAGAATGAAGGCAGAAAATGTATACCCAAATAAGTCGTGTTCCTTGAAGTTGGCACAAATTGAATCATTGAAGAGGGAGATGTTGCTGTTCAAGAGCTCAAGAAAGTGCCAAAAGTCCTAGCTTAGCGGATGTGTTAGACTTCTTGAAGCTGTAAGAGATGCAGAGTCCACATTTATAGATCGTGAAATGAATAGATGACTTCTTGAAAACTGTGTTGTGGATGCTGGACATGTCTTCCTCTAGGCGAGAAAATGGAAAACCACTGAAACCATGGTTTCCAAACTGAAATTGAACACGACTGATGCAGTCTTTTCCATTTGCTTGTTTAATTGTCAAAACAAAGGGGCTGATTATTTAGGATGAAAGCTTCGAAATTTCTGAGATAAGGTTGGGTATAACTGGAAAATGGGGTTGCATGTGGTTTATTGTTCTTGTATGTTCAATTGCTGCTCTGTTTCACTGGTTTTAGAGAGTAGGATATAGGTAAATAAATATATAAGCTTGGATGGTGCTTATTTTGCCTTTTATGATTATTGAGGCTGGATCTAAAAATGTATTTTGAATCGGGAAAATTTCCAGATTTGTCATAATGTGAGGCTTGGGTTTGGTTTTTACTGGTTCATGTTTATAAATACTGAATCACTATCTTAGATGTTTAAATCATATTTAAAGACTTTAAAATAAAGACTTAAAATTTTTTATTGAAGCTGGAAAAAATAATTACAAAATGGGGAAGCAGAAAGTGTAAAGCTGAATCCGATTTTTCTTTAATATTGGAATTTACTGCTCTCTGTTGTTAAATGTTGAACAAATAATGTAGATGATTAAAAGTGTGCTTGAGACCCCATAGAGGATGGTTTACTTGATAGTTTTAATGCTGGAAGAAGTCAGATAAATGACAGGAGAAAGTATACATATAGTTATGCGTGCGGTGTGAGGAGTGACTTGGGAAGTTAGAATTGGTGTGAAGTTGCTGTCATATGTGAGCATTTGGAGTGTTGGGGTTATGCTTAAAGTTTCAAGCCTAGGTTGGGATGATGCTTTTTTCTTTTTTAAAGCTAGAAATTTCAGATTTAATGAGGGGACCGAATATATGATGAAGGAGAGGCAAAAAAGCTACTTGAAAGAGTAAGATTAATTGGGAAAAAAAAGTGATGTTTGGTATTTTGAATGCTAAACAATATTCTAAGTTATCAAACTAGTTTAGAGACCATGAAACAAAGGTTTAAAACTATGTTCTTGAGCCTGAGGTTTTAGAAGCTAGGAATTGACTTGAAATTTATTGTTTGGGGTTTGCTTGAGGTTTTCAAATGGTGGATGGACATTTTAATGGGTGGATTAATGACCATGGGTATAAAAGGATGAAGATGAATTAATATGGATGGATATAGGTGTGTTTAAGGATTTATAAGTAATGGATAGATTAATAGCTATAGTGTTTAAGTGGGATTAAGTTAAATCTGGAGAAAATTTTTAGATTAAAGTATTAAATGATTTCTCATGGGATGAGATGAGAGGTGTTAAGTACTTAAAATGAGTTTTGCAAAGAAGTCATATGGTTGATATATAGTTAGATGAATTAATGAGTGCGAAATATTAAGTATTGTCATTGATAGGAGATAGTTGAATTGATTTGAAAGTAAATCAAGTGTTGGAATTGAATAAATATTTATAGGAACTCATAGGAGTTTTAGAATTTATTAAAAAAAAGTTGTTTGAGGTAAAAGAGATTAGTAATGATGTCCATTTAACTATGGAGTGTATATATGGGATTTTTTTTTTAAGTTACCACTTAATGTATGAAATAGAATGGTATCTCAAATATTTGGAGTCACAAAGTACTAGGCTATTTCAAGTGTTTAAGATTATGTAAATATATATATATATATGAGTGTTTCTTTCGGCCAATCATAGGTTTATGGTTAAAAGTTGTAGAACTTGATGCCAAAAAGTTATGTTTTACTCAAAGGAAAAATGTACATAAATAGGCATAGATCCTAGGGTTTAGTCTAGGTCAAATTAGAATCAAAATCTGCTCATAATCAATCCTAATAAAATCTAATAATAGCAGCCACTACTCTAGGAGATAATAGAGGAAGAGAATAAATTAGAATGAGACAATAGGGTTCGACCCATATTAGTAGCACTAATACTCCCCCTTAAGTTGGTGAATAGATGTCATTCTTTCCCAACTTGCTTATGAACTCTTCGAACTGAGGTCTTGCTAGTGCTTTTGTGAAAAGATATCCCACTTGCTGGTATGTGGGGACGTGAGATATCTTTATAATCTTTGCATCCTCCTTTTCCTTAATGAAGTACTTATCTATGTCCACATGTTTTGTTCTTTCATGATGAATAGGATTTCTCACCATCCTTATAGCTGACATACTGTCACACCTTAGTTTGATAGGTGTATCAGGAGCAAAGTGAAGCTTCTTTAGAACTTGAATTTTCCATAGCCCTTTGCAGACTCCGTGAGCTAGAGCTCATAATTCTGCCTTTGCACTGCTTTTAGAGACTACTGTTTGCTTGTTACTTTTCCATGTCACATAGTTTCCCTATATCATAGTACAATACCCTGAAGTAGAGTGTTTATCATGTAGAAAACCTCCATGATCAGCATCTATATATATATATATATATAATGATTTCCCTAGTATTGCTTTTTCTAAAGTAAAGGCAACGGCCAGGGGTCATTTTGAGGTAATATAGGATTCTGTAAATTGCATCCATGTGCTCTTCAAGTGGCTCATTTGTAAATCAACTTACTACGCTGACTGCATAACTAATGTCTAGTCGGGTATGAGAGAGATACAACCATTTTCCCACCAATCTCTTGTACCTTTCAGCATCCACAGGCATTAGTTTCTTCTCCAATTCTTTCTTGGTATGGTTGTTAGTCTCTTCTTATTCGTCTCAGTTGTCCAGTTTTTGAGTTGGTTCCATAGGTGTCTCGATTGGTTTAGCACCTAGCATCCCTATTTCTTTTAGAAGGTTCAAAGTATATTTTCTTTGTGAGACAACTATACCTTCTTTGGACCTAGCCACTTCCATCCCTAGGAAGTATCTGAGACCCCCTAAGTTCTTCACATCAAATTCTTGTTTTAGTGACTTCTTGATGTTTGCTATTTCAGCCACATCATCACCGGTTAGGATTATGTCGTCAACATACACAATTAGGATAGCTCTTTTATCCCTTAAGTGTCTTATAAACAGTGTGTGATCAGTCTGACATTGGGTGAAGCCTGTCCTTTCTACAGCTTTGGTAAATCTTTCAAACCATGCTCAAGGAGATTGCTTGAGCTTATAGAGGAACTTATGGAGTTTACATGCCATACCCAAGTTGTTCCTTTCTGCTAACCCTTATGAATCTCCATATGCACCTCGTTTTCCAGGTCCCTATTTAGAAAAGCGTTCTTAAAATCACGTTGATGGAGCGGCCAATCCAGATTTGTAGCTAGAGACCATTGGATTCTGATGGTATTCAATTTTTTCACTGGTGTAAATATTTCTTGATAATCAATGCCATAGGTTTGAGAGTATCCCTTTGCCACCAACTTGGCCTTATACTTGTTGATTGAACCATCAGGGTTGTATTTTTTAGTAAACACCCACTTACATCCCACAGTTTTCTTTCCACTTAGTAATTGGCTAATCACCCAGCTTTTGTTCTTATGCAGGGCTGAAAGCTCTTCTTTAATTGCCTTTTTCCAGTTGGGATCTAGGATTGCTTCTTTAAAATTATTAGGCAGAATCTCTTTATCTAATGTGGTAACAAAATTCTGCATAAAGGATGAAAGTTTCTCATAGGTTACAAAATTACTTATGGGATGTGGAGTGCATTTTCTTACCCCTTTTCTCAAAGCAATGGGCCAGCCAAGATCCTCAGGATTTGTATCACTTGCTCTCCTGCTTCTTCCATGTCTCGATCAGATCCTGTAGTGGTAGGATTCTGTTATGCATTGTCCAGTATGGTCTCTAACTCATTGTTTTGGTATGGTTTAGGTGTAGGATTAGGGATATCAGTGTCTGTAGTAGTCAGGTCGGGTTCTGTCTGAGGATCAGTTGCTTCTATTTGAGGATCTGGAATAGGAGTGGTAGAAGTTTGTGGTTGGTCAGTGGCCATTTATGGCTGTGTAGAAGGTTTTGGAAGATCTAAAAGTCCTAAAAACTCCTGTTCTTGCACACTCTACCCCTGAATGGGTGTTTTGGAATAATAGCTTTGATTTTCTGCAAAGGAGACATTCAGGGTAGCAGAGAATTTATATAAGGTAGGAGGATAACATTTGTAGCCTTTGGTTTTGCTTGAGTAACGTAAAAATATGCATTTGTGGGCTCTTGAATCTAGTTTTCCCCATGTATCATTGTGTATATAGGCAACACAACCAAATATTTTTTTCTAGAAGGTGAGTTGTCAGATGTGAGGTCAAGTAAGTTTCTCTTAATATTTGGATTGGAGTTTTGAGGTTTAAAGGTTTGGATGGTAGCCTATTAATTAGGTAGGTTGCGGTTACGACAGCTTCTCCCCAATAAAATTTGGGAACATTATGTGTAAGCATGAGGGCTCTTGTGACTTCTAGTGAGTGTCGATTCATTCTCTCTGCAGTACCATTCTGTTGAGGAGTGTTTACACAGTTGGTTTGATGTAAAATGTTGTGTTTCTTAAGGTAGTCTTGAAACTAGTTATTGGTGTATTAGGTTCTATTGTCACTTCGTAGGATTTTTATGGAAGTTTTGAATTAATTTTGTATCATTCTATGTCAGTCTTGGAAAATCTCTGTCAAATTTGATTTTTCCTTTAAGAGACCTACCCAAGCCACTTGTGTGTGATTGTCAATAAATGTGACAAACCATTTTGTGTGTTAGGTTCGGAACTCGTGATGGTGCCCATAGGTCACTATGAACAAGAGCAAAAGGATGAGATGTGATATGTGAATGTAAGGGATAGGAACTCTTGGTGTTTTTGGTTAATTGATAGATTTCACATGAAATTGAAGAAATTTTATTCATTGAATTAGGAAACAACTTTAACATGTACTTAGCACTAGGATGACCTAGTCTATAGTGCCATAACAACAATTCTTTATTTGAAATAGAGGCTGAACAAATCTTTTCACTTGCATGGTATGCCTTCTGAGTAGACTTGCTCCGATGAAGGTTATCTTCCACATAATATAGCCCCTCTAATACTTCATCTTTGCCAATCACCTTCCCTTGCCCCAAGTCCTGAAATAAACATTGAGAAACAAAGAAATCAACATGATAATGCTGTGTTAGGGTGGCCTTACTCACAATATAAGACTGCACTTCAAATTAGGTGCATATAACACTTTTTATAGTTTAAATTCCTCAAACAGAAAGGTTTCACCAATACCACGAACTCTTACAAATTTACCATCTGCAACTTTAATAAACATTAGAATAGGGCAGGGCTTTAAATTCTGAATTAAGTTTATATTTTCAGTCATGTGATTAGTGGTGTCAGAGTCAACAATCCACATTTCTTTATGATGAACATTACTATTTAATGCTATGATTGCGTTACCTGTATATGCAACATTACTAATGGTCACGAGTACTTCTTGTGTGTTATCCAACAACTTCCTTAGAAACTCAACATCCTCCTTACTCAGCTTTTCATCAAATTCTGTTTTGGAGTTTTTAGATGTTGTATGAGCCTTGCTTTTTGGTTTGCCTCTACTTATGCCATTGGTTGGTTTTCCATGTAACTTCCAACAAACATCCTTGGTGTGGCCTGATTTTTGACAATGCTCACACCAACGACCATTATTCTTTCCTTTTGTATCACTAGATTGTCCTCCTCTTAAGAAAAGAGCACTACAATAAGTATTGTCGGTATTAGGTAGTTTAAGAGAGGAAAGTTTCTGTCGACTTTCCTCTTGTTTGATGATGAAGAATACCTCTCTTAAGTGTGGCAAGTTTTCTTGACTCATAATACGTCCCCGTGCTGCATCAAAGGTAGCGTTGAGTCCCAGTAGGAATTTGTAAATCCTACGTTCTTCTTTTATCTTGGTGTATCTCACAGCATCAGATGAGCATGACCACTCATATCCTTCATAGGAATCCAATTGTTGCCACAAAATTAGTAGATTAGTCCAATACTCAGTGATTGTGAGTGTACCTTGTTGCAGGCTATCTAGGTTTGTTTCACTTTCCAGGATAGCTGCCCTATTTTTCACTGATGCAAACATGTCTTGAGGTGTGTCCCATACCTCTTTAGTAGATTAGAATAGAGAGAAACTAGCGCTTATTTCTATAGTCATTGAGTTCACCAACCAGCATTAAACCATAGAGTTTTCAACTTCCTATTTGTTGTATTTGGCACTTAATGGCTTTGGTTGTCAAGTACCCAAATTTTCCTTTCCTAGTTACGTAGAGACGCACACTTGAGGCCCATTAAAGATAGTTGTGACCATGCAATCTGGGAATGGTAATGGCAGCGGATTGACTGGAGGCATTATTCGGCGTTTGCTGGTTCATCCCTAAATTTTCTGACGCAGATGACGTGTTGTCCGCCACAGGGAAGGAGCCACCTTCAAACCAAATCGGATAATGAGAGCTCTGATACCATGTAGAACTTGATGCCAAAAAGTTATGTTTTATTCAAAGAAAAAAGGTACATAAATAGGTACAGATCCTAGGGTTTAGTCTAGGTCAAATCAGAATCAGAATCAGATCATAATCAATCCTAATAAAATCTAATAACAATAGCCACTAATGTAAGAGACAATAGAGGAAGAGAATAAATTAGAACGAGAAAATGGGCTTCGGCCCATATTAGCAACACCAACAAAAGTAATGTGATTGTATTAATGGCTTCAAAAGTTTGAAAGAAATATGGGGATTAATAAAAGGAGGACTTAAGTTATGTGCTTAAATGTAATAGATAAAAATAATATTTTTGACCAAGATGACTAGTTACTAAGTAAAGTAGCTGGTTAGAGTTTCAAAAGAAAGCGATATTATGAATAAGAAAAGTTATCCAGGATGACCAATATTAAGTAAAGGTGGAGTTTAAAGAAAGTTATTTGGTAAATTATAATTAGATCAACTTACATAATAAGTTTTGATATTTGCATAAGCCTACTAAGGACACTACGCTAAAAGAAGGAAGCTAGGTTTGATTTGGGAGCAGGAGACTCAAGCAGTAGTTCTTTCCTACCTTATACTTGTGTATTACTGTATGTCTGTTTGAGTCATGTTACTATTTTAAAGCATGAAAACATGCAATCCTTAATTCCTTGCATGGATTATTTAGCTGTGGCCACATGTAGCTGATAGACATGGGGCAGTATCTGCTAATTATCTGCGTATTTATTTAATTAACTTGTCTATCTGTCATTGCAAATAAATACTTAGTTACATTGCTTGCAAGGTTATGTTCTACTTGGCTTGTTTTGCATGCATCACGTAATCTGCACATTTATTTGATGAAAATTACTACTACGTGGATTCTCTAGAATATCACCCTCCTTTCTATGATGTACAGTGAAGGCCAGTAGCTTGAAGGGTAAAGAGGTTGTTTAAGAAGAAGGTGAGTTGGTTGAAAAGCAGGAATCCCTATTGTACTTTGTATATACATAGTAAATTATTTTGATGGTTTAATTAGTTATACTATTATATATGTTATCAATACTAGTAGTTAGTGTTTGCTTTGTATAGATATAATCTTGTATCCTCCATATGGAGGTGTGCTCTATTGAGGGAAGGTAAGTGCCATCGATCGAGATGGCTGTTATGCTTTAATGTAACATTAATAATTAATATGAGATTTCATGGTATGAAATCATTATAGGTGACAATAGAATAAGTTGAAAGTAAAATTTAAATTTTTAGACAATAAATTCCAATATTACTTTTAAGTTCATCTCCTATATTGAAATTCTATTTTTAAATGACTTATATTATGAAATAAAAAAATATTATGTATTTTTTTTAGGCCAGAGACTTGGCATTTAGTGATTCATAGACTTTATGATGACCTTATTATTATGTAAAAAGTTAGGTGTTGTAAGGGTGATGTCTTTAATATTAGCTCTTTATGAAGATTATACAATAAAATTTTCTCATTTATTAGGCCATCGCTATAGTTACGAGAGTTGTTAATATCATTACTCGACTTATTATTAGAGTTGTTGATGGCGTTATGAGAGTTGTTAATATCATTACTCGACTTATTATTAGAGTTGTTGATGGCGTTATGAGAGTAGTTAATATCATTACATGATTTATTAACGAAGCTATTGAAATTATAAAAATACCACTCTTTAAACTTTTTAGAAAGTCTATTGTTAAATATTATACTGAACTTGTTAATAACGTTACAAAACTTATTAAATGGGTTATCGAAATTGTAAAAATGTCACTTTTTGAACTTTCCAAAAAAACCTATTATTAAATATTATACTAAACTTTTTAATAGTGTTACAAAACTTGTTCATCACATTATTAAAGTTGTAAAAATGTCATTTTTGAATTTTTTAGAAAATCTGTTGTTAATTGTTATACCAAACTTGTAATAACTTTAAAGACTTGTTAATTGCATTACTGGACTTGAAAAAAAATTTCAAAAAAATAGTTGCTAATTGTCGAAACTCCTGTAACTAGTGGCCCATCTGAACTTTGGCGATTGCTGTCGGCACAAGAGTTTTGGTGATTAGTCGGCTAGTGAGAGTGTTTGGTGTTTTTTTTTCCCAAGACAAAAAGGTCAATAAATTTGCAAATCTCAATTTGGTTACGTCTGCCTAAACTGAAAATTTGCTTATTTATGTGACCATTTGGGATTTCATTATTTAACTATCTTTTTTTTTTTTTGCCTTTTTCCCTAAAAAATAACCGTAAAATATATGATTTTTTGTAGTAGTACTTTGATTTGCTAATTTTATGTAAAGTTTTTAATTTGGCCTGGTAATTTTAAGAAATATCTTCTTAGTCCTTTAATTATACCAATCTTACTCTCAAATGACATTTTTCATAATAATCATTGTTATTTTAAAAATTAAACTTTATATGTAATAACTACTTTTGAGAATGTTTTTTCAACAGTTAAATTTTAATTTCAGCATTTTTTGTTGACAATGTTAGGCTTAAAAGATTGAAAAGATATTTTATAAAATTAAGAAACCGAAATGAAATCTTGTGTGAACTTAAAGAGTTAAATGTATAGTTTTGCTGTTCTATATTCTAATAGAAAAAATACATTGTTTGTCACCCTGGCTAGTCCTAACTTGGTTATTCTGCTTGTGCTCGTGAGCTGGGCAAGGAAAGTGAGGCACTATTAGTAAATTGAAATGCATGAAAAATGAAATAATGATGGTCACTGCAATAATGTGGTTATTCGGAAATAAATAAATAAAAATGTACTCGTTATCTCTATCGCTCTTCTTATGAAACCTTCATTAACATAACATATACACGTTATATGTACTATTACTAAGATGCATTATATATATAGTTTATATCATCCCATATGTTATGCGTTATATATTCTAACATATATATTTTTAATTAGTTTTTTTCTTTCTGGAAAAGTTTAAATTAACTCGTGAGTTCAGAAACACCATATTGATTGCCACGAATATCATTTAGTTTCAAAATTGTTTAGAAAACAAATTTAATCTAGTTTGTTTGTTTTTTATACGTGTTAATTTTCTGAAGATATTAATGATGCTATGTCTCATGGACATGGGAAGGATTGAACGAGAGAATGGGTAAAAAAAAAAAAAAAAGAAGAAAATGCGTGTATTTTTTATTTTTGTCCTACTTTACTGACGAGATTCTTCGTCACACTTTTTAATCGCTTTTAATGAGCGGCAATTGGATCATCATGGACATATCATAATTTTTGTTGAACATCGTAATTTTTGTTGAATCCTTCATCAAGTAGTCTGTTGGTGGGAATGGTTTTCTAAAGAGGAGAAGAAGAGATAAAGAAGAAAGTGGTGCATAATGTCTTCATGACGTAGGCAGCACTTTCTTTTAGGTTTAATTTGCCCCCGCCCATTCTTATTTTATAGGATGCAAGTTGGGATGCCTGGCAAATTTCCTTCAGAATACAATGAAAACCCTTGAATATGGATTGCACTTCTAAGATTCAAGTGAAGACAATGGCTTTTGCAAAGTAATAATTTGACTCTATCTCTATGTGCACTCAAAGACAAAGACAATGAGTTTGATCTTACTATTTATGTTGTATTGTTTCTAAATAAAGTGATAATGAGAGGTTTATATAGACCATGAAATGATACCTTGAAGAGATACCTTTTGAAATAACACCTTATTAAATAAAAAGTCACCACCATATGTTGGTTCATAAACCAACATAATTTAAATAAATACAATGTATTTAATAAATAGGGTCTTTTTAGTGTTTTAACTTCCTACATAACCCTTCATATAAATCTATTAATGTATATGAAGACACAACCCCTCATATAAATATATTAATTTATATGACAACACAACCCTTCAAATAAATTTATTAATTTATATAAAGACATAACCCTTTATATAAATTTATTAATTTAATAAATTTATATAAAGACATGACTTTTCAAAAACATATCTCTTCATTTTAAAAATATTCCAACAATCCCCTACCATTTTTATAATGAACCTAAGCTCTTATCACTTCAGAAATCTTATGTTTTCAGTAAAAGTATATCAAGAATTTGAACCTTTACCTAAGCAAGACATGGTTTCACCCATCCGAAATAATATGATAGACTAAGCTTTGAACCAATTATTCCATATGAACAGGTGTGCATGACTCACGCATAGGATCTCAAACCATTGTATGCCACTTAAAATGACACGTTTAAGGCTTCGTGCTTGCATCCTTTTCATGAAGAGTTTTCAGAGTCAAGCTATCAGACTCCTAGAAGCAGCCCCACTTCACTCTCATATAGGTAGACTCTGTCAAGAGCACCACCATGATTAATGCTCCAGCGAATATATGCTTACAAGTCCATTAAGAGCCAAATTAAAGCCCAATCTTTCCTCTTTTAAATCTCATGGTTACCAAGTACTTTTCAACCTTGGGAGGTATAAACATGTCAAGTACTTGCAATCACTCTAATAGTGTACTTTCACCATTGAACTCAAGACTTGATATGATGGTCAAGTGTGAGTTGGGTTTTCACTATCGGTGACCAAGGTTTATAGGGCTTCAATCCCATCCCCTTTGATGTTTTTAACATCGTTTTCCTTGCTAAACCTTTCGTCAAAGGATCTGCAAGATTTAATTCAGATCTTATATAACTTATGGAAATTACTCTATTCATAATTAGATCCTTCACAGAACTATGTCTCAATCCAATATGTCTCGATTTCCTATTATAAACTTGACTATAAGCCCCTGAAAGAGTAGACCGACTATCACAATGGATAGATATTAGTGCCATTGGCTTAGGCCAAATAGGAATTCCAAGTAACAAGTTTCTAAGCCACTTTGCTTCCTTGCTACTTGTAGCCAATGCTATAAGCTCAGAGTCTATGGTAGAGTCTGCAATACAAGTTTGTTTCTTAGATTCCTAAGAAACAGTGCCCCCACCTAAAGTAAAGACCCATTCACTTGTGGAAGCATGATATTCTAAGTAACTTATCCAACCGGCATCTGTATATCCTTGCAAAATAGAAGGATTGCCACTATAGGTCAAACTATAATTGACTATTCCTTTCAAGTACCTTAGTACTCTATCCATAGCATGCCAGTGATTCTGACTTGCATTGCTTGTGTATCTACCTAACCTTCTCATAGCATTATGCTATATCTGATCTTGTACATGTCATAACATATATCAAGCATCCAGTTACCTTTGAATAATCATGTTGTCTCACAGGACAACCTTTGTTTGGTACTAATTTCATACTAGAATCAAATAGAGTAGAAACAGGATAACAATTAAGACAATTAAATTTCTTTAATATTTTCTCAATATAATGAGATTGTGAAAGACCAGGACAATTATTATCCCTAATAATCTTGACTTCTAGTATGACATCTGCTTCTCCCATATCTTTTATGTTAAAATTTTTAGATAAGAATTTCTTTGTTTGATTTACTTTCTTCAAATCAGTGCCAAAAATTAACATGTTGTCTACATACAAACAAACCATGACACGTTTCCCATTATAAAACTTACTATAAACACATTTGTTAGATTAATTGATTTTATATCCATTTGTTAGAACTATCTCATCAAATTTTTTATGCCATTGCTTAGGGGCTTGCTTAAGTCCATAAAGAGACTTAATTAACTTACACACCTTGTGTTCTTGACCAAGAACCACAAATCCTTTTAATTGTGTCGTATACACCTCTTCTTCCAACTCTCTATTAAGAAAAGCTGTTTTAACATTCATTTGATGGATAACAAGATTGTATATGGAAGCAAGTGCTATTAGCACTCTGATTAAGAAAATCCTTGCAACCAGTGCATATGTATCAAAATAGCCTATTTCTTCCTTTTGTGCAAAGCTCTTAGCAACCAACCTAGCTTTAAAATTATCTATAGATCCATCTACTTTTAATTTCTTTTTAAAAATCCATTTACAACCAATAGGTTTAGAACCAGGTAGGAGGTCTACTAATTTTCAAGTTTTATTTCCCATTATTGAATCCATTTCATCTTGTACAACCTCTTTCCAAAAAACTGCATCTTGAGACTTTATAGCCTTCTCAAATATTTTAGGATCATTTTCTAAATTTAAAAAATAGATGAAAAATTTTCAATTTCTTCCCTTGACCCGTCAACAAGAAACATGAAGAAATCTAAACCGTAAGTTTTTGCTTTTCTAGCCCTTTTACTTCTTCTAAGTTCTATTTTTTTCTAAGTCATTGCCACTAGATACATTCTCCTTTGAGTTGTTTTCTCATTGGAATGAGAAATACCATTGGGTTTAAGGATTGAGTTGAACCTTTCTTCTTGAAACATTACATCCCTTGATTCAATGACTTTACTAACAGGGTATGAATAATTTGGTTCAATAACCAAGAACTGATATGCCTTACTATTTTTAGCATATTCCAAAAAAATATTTTCAACTCCTCTTTCACCCAATTTTTTCCTTGTGGGTTCTAGAACTTTAACTATTGCTCTACATTCCCAAACTCTAAAATAAATGAGATTGATTTTTTTTCCTTCCATAATTCATATGGGGTTATCTTGTTCTTTTTATTGGAAACTCTATTTAATATATAACATGTAGTTAGCAATGCTTCACCCCGATATCCATTAGATAAACCAGAGTGAGATAACATAGCATTCACCATCTTAACTAAAACTCTATTTTCTCTTTCATCTATACCATTTTGTTGTGGAGAATAAGGGGCAATTACTTGATGTATTATCCCAACAAATTCAAAATATTTTTGGATCAAAATATTCTCCCCCTCTATCCGTCCTTAAACATTTAATAAAGGTTTCATATTGAAGTTCTACTCTAGTTTTAAAGATCTTAAATTTGTCTAAGACTTCATCCTTTAAGTACATTAAATAGACATAACAATATCTAGTGCAATCATCAATGAAAATTACAAAATACTTTTTACCACCTAAAGTAGGCCAACCATGCAAATCACAAATATCAGAATAAATCAATTCTAATGAACTTCTTTCTACTCTAGGAAAATGTTTTCTTGTTATTTTAGTCAACATACAAGTAGTGCAAGAGTCATGATTAATAGTAGCCTTTGGAATCAATTCAAGTTTCATCATATCATTCATTTTACCAAAATTAACATGACCCAAATGATAATGCCATAAATCACAAGAGTCAACAATATAAGCAAATTTTGTAAATACTATTATTAACTTTAACAAGATTACATCTAAACATGTTGTCACAAAAATAACCCTGGCCCACAAATGTTCCACCCTTAGTGAGAACAAACTTGTCTTCCTCAAATACAGACTTAAATCCAAACTTATTTAGTAAAGGTGCAGAAATTAAATTCTTCCTAACTTCTGGTACATAATAGAGATCTCTTAAAGTAAGATTTTTCCCAAAAGTGAATTCAATTTCCATGGTCCCTTGCTCTTGACTTGGACAGTTGAAGCATTGCCCATATAAAGTACATCCCCATCTTCCTCCTTCAATGTTTTGAAGAAGTTCTTGTTTTTGCATACATGATGTGTGGCAGCAGAGTCCACCTACCATAATTCATCGTTATCAGCTAGGTAGATCTCAGAAATTGTCTTCTTTTACAAATGACTTGTTTTCTTTCTTTCTTCTTTTTGAAGAAACGTCAGTCTTTCTTAAAATGACCACCATTTCCACAAAGGAAATAACTACCTTTCTTTCTCTTGTTTTTGTGACCATCTTATGCTTAGAGTTTGTCTTTATCTTTCCCTCTTTTCTTTGAGATCTTGTTGGACTATCCTTCCTCTCCACCACATGTACCTTCTCTTGAGTATTAGCTTCTTTTTTAGCATCTTGCTTTCTATATTCCTCTTCTAAACAAAGATGATTTCCTAATTGTTCAAGAGAGATATCTTCCTTTTTATGTTTGAGACTCTTTTTGAAGTCTTTCCATGAAGGAGGAAGTTTGTCTATGATTAAGGAGACAATGATGGACTCTCCCATATGCATTTTATGTTGATTAAAATTATTCAAAATATGTTCAATTTCATGTATTTGCTCCACGATAGACTTTCCATCAACATCTTATAACCATTGAAACGAGTGACAAGAAATTTCTTACTTGTAGCATCCTCTTGCATGTACCTTGCCTCAAGTTTGTCCCAAAGATCCTTTGCAGAGGTTGTATATTGATAAACATCAAAGAGAGCATCACAGAGGCCATTAAGGATACATCCAGTGCAGCGCAGATGTAGTCATCATTCTTCTACTTTTGTCTCTCTCTAATTTCAGCAATGGTCTCATCCTCCTTTTCTTGAGGCTTGGGAGTGGTGAGAACATAGGCCACGTTCAAAGTTGTGAGAAGAAAAACTTCATCTTCCTTTGCCATCTTAGAAAGTTGCCTCCTTCAAATCTCTCGAACTTCACAAAATTTGTAGTCAACTCTTTCAAAGAAGCCATTTGTGCTTGTTAATTAAGCCTAAAAACTATTGGTGGGAATGGTTCTCTAAAGAGTATAAGAAGAAAAGATGAAGAAGAAAGTGGTGCACAATGTCTTCAAGGTGTGGGTAGTACTTTTCTTTAGGCTTAATTTGCCCCTACCTATTCCTATCTTATAGGGTGCAAGTTGGGATGCTTGGTGAATTTCCTTCAAGATACAATGAAGACCCTTGAATATGGATTGCATTTCAAGATTCGAGTGAAGACAACAATAGCTTTTACAAAGTGATAATTTGACTCTATCTCTGTGTGCACTCAAAGACAAAGGCAATGAGTTTGATCTTAGTACTTGTGTTGTGTTGTTTCTAAATGAAGTGATGGTGAGGGGTTTATATAGACCATGGAATGATGCCTTGAAGAGATACTTTTTGGAATAACACCTTATTAAATAAAAAGTCACCACCATAATTTAAATAAATACAATGTATTTAATATGTAGGGTCTTTAAGTGTTTTAACTTCCTACACAACCCTTCATATAAACATATTAATTTATATGGGAACACAACCCTCCAAATAAATTTATTAATTTATATGAAGATATAACCCCTCATATAAATTTATTAATTTAATAAATTTATATAAGGACATGGCTTTTCAAAAACACATCTCTTCATTTTAAAAATATTCCTACATGGTCTTCCAAGAGCTTGCTAGAATATATATATATATATATATATATATAATATGGCAGGGCCATCCTTGTACCTATATAAAAATTAAAAATATTGATGATGAGCACGTTGTGAACAGTTTTCTTGGATATGAAGAACTTCTTGTGAGCTTTTAAATTTGCATTATTCAATCTCTATATATTTATACATAGGTTAAGAAATTTTCAAATAATAATATACTCCTTCAGTTCTAAATGTAAAATCTATTTTGTAGTATAATTTAAATTACAAAGTAAATCTTATACTTAAAACCGGAAGGAGTATTATCTCATCACATTTTAGCTAGTTGGACGACGAGACGATGACGCGCACAAATAGACTATAAATTTAAACAAACGCGAAATATGAAATTTGTTGGTGCTTTTCAGATGATGGATTCCATAAATTATGGTTGGCTGGGTCTGCTTTGAAATTTTCTAAGCAATTTTAATTTGGTTGTGCCTGCAATTTTATAATAAAAACTATATATAATATCATTAGAAGCTGCTTACATCATCATTCCTGTGGGGAGGGGCCTAATGATAAAAAGTATGCAAAAAAACATTCAAATAATCAAGGAAAAGCAAGCCAAGACATTTTTCAGATAATACTTTAAGAGCACAACTTTCAACTTTTTGTCATTTTTCTACGTAACCTATATGTGTGTGTGCGCACGCGCGTGTGTCAATGTCCTATTAGTTTTCCTTTATCATTTTGCGTGCATGGTTTGAATTATTTGAAATTAGCAATAGCAATTAGAGACAAGAAAAAGTGTTGTGGTGATTTGCGGGTGGATTTGTTGGGATTAATTTTTGTTTTCTTTTGTTGTGACTTATCAATAGATTTGTTGTGATTGGATGGTATTATTTTTAATTTGTTAATTGGGAATTTTGCTTTGGGTTTTATTATAATATATAATAATAAATATAAAATTGCAGTGTTTTCACCATTAGATTTGAAATTAAGTGGTATTGCCCCTCCCCTCAAGTGCACTAGTAGAAAAAGATCTTTTAGATTGGTTAAAATAGGTCTTTAAGACAAGATTTGAGATCAGTCTAGATAACGGTGGAAAGTGTGGCATTTTTAATGCGGCCCTATAAACGGTTTAAAATGGTATTCAAGGTCATCATTTCCTTTGAGAACAAAGCACTCGTAGCAATTTAATGGTGAGGTGAGAAAATGGAAGAGTGATGAGTAAGGAACACGGATCCTAAACGGTGGTCAGAGCAATTTCTATAGGCAAAGAACTTCACCCAAACAAGATCGTTTCTGGTATCCGTGGCAAGGAGGCTTTATGATAGAACCCAATTTGGATATTTACAAAAATACTAGTTGGAACTAGTGGAAATTCACCGTACTGGAAGTTTTTAAAAGGCATACATTTAGCGGCAAGCGTACTTTTAATGATGACTTTGTCGTCATTGCTGAAGAGCAAACTATGAGTGGCCAAGGTCGTTGTTCTAGGATTATTTTGAGCCCTTGTATGAATTAACTCGTAATTACTCCTCTCATTTTGTGATTAATGATATATATGTGTTTAGTTTACTCTTTTCTTAATGTTTCTAAATGCTTGATCATCATTTAATTGATTTATTCACTTTATAAATGCTTGAGAGGGTTAAGTTGGGTGTAGAACTTATGTAAAATTGTGTAAGAACTTGAAGTTTGTTGTTAAATGGATGGTTTTGTTGGTGAGATAGAGATATACTTGCCAACCTCACATAGTCATTTTAGGATTGAAGCTTAAAATTGGATTTCTTAATTATAAGATATTGAGCAACTAATGAAATTAAACACTAGTGTCATTGACATGTAAGTTTATGTTTATATATTTATTACGTGTAAGTTTACAAAAAAGTGCTTTAATATCATTTTCTTCTAATTGCTGATAGGGCTTTTTATAGTTTCAATAATGTGGCCGAGGAGAAAAGTAAGCCACCACCAACATGGATTCTCCCACGTGCATATTGTTTTGAGCTAAGTATATATTTATAAATCTTTTTAATAATCAAAGTTAATGTTTATAAATTTTTTTAGATAATCAAAGTCAGATATTCAATTTTATATTTCATTTTGTTAGTACCGTTGTCAACCCAAGAGTGTTGAATGCAGATATTATGTCATCTACTATATGAATGATATCATTAAGATAGGGGTTACTGATCGAGAAGTTAGAGGAGGTAAACATAAGTTACATTGTAATTTTTCAATTCTTTTCATATTTTTGATCGAGTTGACTAATGACTATGTTATTTTTAATTTATAGGCATTCCAAGATAGCATGGTATATGAGGCCGAGGAAATCAACATGATGAGGGATACCGTTGTGAAAACTTATTTTCCCATGGTGTTTTATTTAATAAACACCGTGGAAAGTTAACTTTCCAGGGTGTTGTATTTAAAAACCGCTGTGAAAAGTTATTTTTCAGGGCAGTTATAAATCGTTGTGTAATGTTCTCCTTATAACGTTGACAAAATTCAATGCGCCTCCAAAATCATCATGGAAATCTCTTTTTAACCGACGTTAAAGGCTTTTTTTTCTAGTGGTGACTTGTTCTTGATTTTAAAAAGCTTTTACAAGTACTTTTTGAATCCTAAATTAAAATATTTTTATCAAAAATATCTATGAGAGAGGATAAATTAAAAGTTATGATATACAAGGGGGATAAATAATCCTACATCCCTTTAATCTGTTGAAGTTTAAGAATCAATTATTTTCATCACTTTATATTTTTTAAAATTAGTTTTCAGCATTCACTCTTCTTATCAGAGTTTGTTTATTCACATTTTCTTTTGTTTGGTCTTGATTTTTATGCAAATCTTTGTGGGAATGATCTTTTCTCATCATTATATTACTTGTCACAACCTGTGCCCTTGTGGTACAGACACATAATAATTTCATTGCCAAATTGCCACATTTATTTTTTAAATCGATTATATAGCAAGCGATCTCTAAAGGCCAGTTCAAATAATTTTTTTTGCCCTCCTAGTGTCATCATTGGTAAAACATATAACATGCTTATAATTTATACGGTCGAGCAATTAAATGATGCAAAACCAGAAGGGGAAAAAGAAGAGAAAGGATAGAGAAGCAAGAGATAGTAAGAAAGGATGAAGAAACTTGACAAATAGAAAAGGAAGAGAAGAAGCTCAAGCAGAGAATACTCAACGTCTTATTCAATTCATAATCAAACCGTGGCAATCAGAAGCATTCAAATTGAGCAAATGTTTTAGAAATTTTAAGAATTAAATAACAATAGTCTAGAATAACATAAAATATTACATTTATTCAAACAAAATCTTAATTCAAAACTAAGATCATTCTAATAAAACAAAAATCTTAAATCTAATTAATCTTGTATCACGTCAAAAGTAAAATTAAAAGGACAGACCTGATCCATCCAACTTCTCATCAACTAGTTTAGACAATTTCTCTACCATCAAAGGAGTAAAATGATTAACCCAATCTCCTACCTTACCTTTCCTGAAGTAATCCTTGTTTTCAAATTGCTGCAAGAGTTTTCCAGTCTTATTAACTTCTAATTCCTTCATCTTCTCAAAACTACATAGCTCAATTATGTTTTTAATAACTCCATCACTTTCCTCCTCTGAAGTGAAAGGGCATTCCAAGAAGTCAGCCATTCTTGTTAAGGATGATTGGATATCTCCTTTCAAATCTGCGTACTTTAAAAATAAAACCTTCAGTGGTGTGCTTTTACTTTCTTTCCAATAACTCATTATGTGTGTCCAAACTGGGCCACCGTCTTGGGTTCCCAAGCAATATCTCTCAAATGCTTCCTCACATGATAATTTTGGTAAGGATGGTGGTTTTATTTTGTTCATGAAAGACCACAAAGACACAAACTGGTCAAATGGGTTTCGACATATATAAATTATCTTGCATTTGGATTTGATCGTTGAATTGGGCAATGAATGAAATGGGACATGTGTACCAAAAAGTCTTGGTTGAGGCAGGTTGGATAGATCAGGAATTTGGTAATTTCCAGAGTAATTTAACTCTAAGAAAGGAACAAGTTCATGTGCATTGGAAATGAGCAAAGGATGGTTACTTTGTGATGGAGAGAAATACTTACGATTCATAATGGCAAAAGTAAGGGCTTTCAACCAAGTAGTACCGGATTTTGGTAAGCTGGCCATAACCACATCGCTGTCTTTTGCTTGGAAGTGCTTTTGAAAAGAGAGTACGCCTTGGAGTGGTACTGGGGGATACCAAATTTCCTGATACAGATAAATGTACGGAGAAGACCAACCCTTTTCTCTGGGAAGAGATTTGAACAAATCCTTAAATTCTTGGCTGTAATATTCATACTCTTTATCGCAAATCTCGCTCTTAGGCTCAACATTTGGTTGACATTTTGTGACGGAACTGACAGTGGTTTCAGCCATTAGACGGACGCTATGGCTAGGTAATTAACTAGTAAACAAGTTTCCATTATTTATACACCATGAACTGGCCATCGATTATTGTCAATATTTTTTTACTATATAATTGTTGTCAGTATTTTAAAAAGTGCACATGATTCATGGACCCATAATCCAGCTATGCGTAGAATAAGATAATGAAGTTGGTCAAACAAATCATTATTGTACTGTGCCACCAACAAAAGTAGTTGATGGCTTGATAGCTAAATCATTGCATTGCAAATAATATAGAAAGGTTGGTGGGGGAACGAAGTGGCAATAACTTTGATTCCCATGGCGTGGGAATCATCACTCTTAAACTAATCAGGCAAAATTTTTGTTCTATTTACACGACAAAGAGACAAATTTTTTATATAAATATATAATTTTACGATTTATTTATTTTAAATTGTGTGTACTTTATTCTCATATGGTATAATATATATTAAATAAGAATAAAGTTGAAAAGTTGTTAGATTTTAAAGATGAGTTAATAATGTTTAGAGTTTTTCTATTAGCATGTGTGAAACATGGACTTAAATGGAGGAGAACATATATAAAAATGACATGGCAATTGTCGCACACGTCCCTCATTTTAGCCCAAATAAACTTTAAAACAAAATCTTGTTTGGTGACTGTTTGCTTTCCCTCCAATATTAACCCAGCATATTGCTTCAAAATGGACCAAAATGATTGATCCCCTTGTACTACTTTTCAAATGCTTCCTCAAGTGATAATTCGGGTAAAGATGGTGCGTGCTTTAATTTAATGGCAACATTTGTTCGGTTGTCTGTGGACGAAGGGGTGATACTTTTAGCCATTGGAGGTGGTAGTTCACTAGTAATCACAGGCTTAAATTATTATTAACTGAAAAGTCTCCGATATTTATAGCATCACTTGGCCGGTGATGCGATTATTTGAAATATAAAATTATAGATTCGCTTTTGTTTATAATTTCAGATTGGTAATACATAGATTTCACAATCAAAACATAAGGATCTGGGATCTGTCGTTGAGCAAGTGATGTCGAGGAATAAAGTAAAGAGATGCAATTTGGTCGAAAAGTAGGGGGATGCAAAAGCAAAATGAGGAGACTTTGTGTTGTAGAGCCGCGTTATGGTGAGTTAAAATGACATGTATGTACTCCCTCACTTTGGGGAAAATTTTAAGTGGTGGAAGTAAGCTTTACACTAGCAGCAAAAAGAAAAAAAAGAAAAAAAAAGTGGAAGTGAATTTTACAATTTTGCACCTCTTACTTTTGAGATTTTGCATCCCAAAACTAAATAAAATATTTAGATTTAAAAATTTATTAGATATGCAACATTTCAACTCAAACATATTATAATTTAATCCCAAAATTATCAATTTACTAGACCCGAACATCAATAAATTTTTGTTCAAAAATTAGTTTAGTCTCTCTCTCTCTCTCTCTCTCTCTCTCTCTCTCTCTCTCACACACACACACACACACACTATATATGTGATTCTGATCATTTTCGTTTACGGTTAATTACATGATTTTTTAGTGGTATTTGTAGACAATTTTAGTCAAGTAGTCTTGTGTTTGGTATATTTTAAATATAAAATGGGAAATATTTTTAAAGTGAAAATTGTGATCAAATCAACAGTAATTAATTATGTTTAATTTCATCAAAATTTTATTTGTCAGTTCTTGTTTTAATAAAACTGAAATACATTAATCACTTGCTACCAGTCAAAACATGCATGTCTTATTTTCCTTCATCAAATTCTACCTCTTATTTAAAAGGTGATTAATAATACAAAAATTACTTTCTATATAATGTGAATACTCTTCTTTAGTCCTATTTATAAGATAGAGATGGATTTTTTTTGTTCTATTTATAAATCACATTATTAAATTTTTCATATGAATGTATAATTTTACCATTAATATATCATTGTGTAAACTTTGTATTCTTGAGATAGATTGTACATTAAATATAAATAAAATTAGAAAGTTATTAACTTTTAAAACATAATCCATGAAATTTAAGATCCTTTTCAATAAAATAGGTTTGCTAAATTATTATTTACATAAGAATTGATAATCGGAAAACCATCAACAAGACTCGATTAGTTATAATTTATAGAGGCGCAGGTGATGACTATAATTTTTAATATTTTCCTCACTTTCTAGGGAGGTCACCTCATCTTCTTGCTCGTGTAACGATTTCGATGTCGGCCTCTTGGTTGAAAAATATAGCTTCTAATCTGAGGGCTGATGAGTACGTGTGTGACAGTTGCCATGCTTTCATATACACACACATGTACATGTGTGTATGCATGCTTTTCCCATGTAATAATTATATTACTTCATGTCCTTAATATAAAAACTAGTTGACTAATTTAAGTAAATTAAAAAAAATTAGTTAAGTTAGTTATTTGTAATAAAAAATGTTGTTTTTTCTAAAATACCCTTGCTCATAATGTGTATTAGCTAAAATTATTATTTAATGAAACTTTTAACATGTGCAACTTCTATAATGACTATCTTGAGAAAAATGGATAAATACGAGAGATAAAGTGGATTGGGGTCTTATATTTAGGAATAAATTTAAAGTCAAATTAGCTCTTATACTAAGGACTGGATGTAATATTTCTCACATGGGACTTTATAGCAATTCTCTCATTTTGAATTCTGGCTCACATGGGACTTTATAGCAATTCTCTCATTTTGAATTCTGGACTTATACACGCACTTATGTACATGTATAAATGTAAATATGGCAACTGTCTCACACATGGCTCATCAACCCTCAGATTTAAAGCTATATCTTTTAACCAAGAGGATGACATGGACATCGTTACATGAACAAGAAGATGAGGTGACTGTAACACCTTATATTTATACCAAATAACTTTTCTTACGGAAGCATTTGGAATCACTTTTGAAGACTATAAGTGATGAAAAATTAAGTTTAAAAATTTTTATTTACGGGTTACTATTCATTATTATCCTAAAATGTGACAAACTTTGAAAATTCATAACTAATTGTAAAAAAATCGAAATTTAGTGATTCCAAGTTCTATGGAAAGCTCTTTGGATAAAATTTTAAGGAAAAATAGTTTCTAGACTGATTGTCTTGAAATTTGAGCCCAATTTTCTTTGAAAAAGTTACTGTTTATTTGGTCATTTTTGGATTATTACTTTATTTTTACCCAACTTTGAAAAGGCATAACTTTCTACTCGGTTATCAGAATTGGACAAACTACCCTTTATTTTGAAGAGAAAAAAATCAGATCTCTTCGCTAGCCAAATTTCATAACCTAACTCACTCGTTTACTCAAATGGTCATTGGTCAAACTTTAATCCCTTTTAGTTGACTTTTTATCCCTTTGGAAGGGTAACTGAACTTAATTGACCACTTAACATCATAATATACTCTCATTAGCTATACTAGCTATCTCTAACATGCTTGGACTATTCTAATCATGCTTGTATACTTCTAACCTTAATCATGCTATGGGAAACTTAATACATGCTTAATATTACATTCTTCCAAAATAAAAAGGTTCAAAGCCATATAAAGTCATTATGGCTTACTACCTCTTCAAGTAAGAGTCAACTCCTTTCCTTTGACCTTGGTTGTTGAAGGCCCTAGGGTTAAATATTGGGATAAGATTCTTAGGGAATCTTAATAGCAATTGCATACATTATCAAGGTCACATAATACATTGTAAATCAAGCTACATGCATGCGTACTTTAACTTTATGTTCATGCTACGGCAAGGACACATCATCATAACATTCACAGCAGCCAACATAGCATAAGCCAAGGCATAAATTGCATGGAGGCAATATCATATAACATAACATTGTTACCCACCTCATAGCATAACAAGTTAGCAGAACGCATAGCCATAATCATACAAAGTAAGGTGACACTCTGATATAATGAATTGCAAAAGCTACCTTGATTGCTTTCCTTCCTCTTGAACTTTTCCTCTTGATTAGGTCTTTGCCCTTTTGTTGTGTATAGCCTATTAGGCAACCAATGACACAACATTAAGTATTATTACAACTTCATAACTTAACATAACTCCTTAAACCCCTTTTTCTTGATTTTTAGGGTTTATTTTTCTAGCTTTGATTCTTGAACTTTCTTGGGCCTTTATTACATAATTTTTCATGTAGAATTTATTTATCATATTAGTTTTATGAAAATCCAATCCCTTTCTATTGAACTTGACTTGGCCGAACCATAGGGATAAATAGGTTCAAAATTTTCACTTCAATTTTTAATGCTTCCAACCTCCCTTTCTTGATACATACCTACACTAATTCATCATGTAAACTCATTGGAAGCATTAAATTGAATTGAAACAACTTCCCTCATGCATTTCTCAATTT
This sequence comes from Neltuma alba, assembly GCF_004799145.2. Classification (NCBI taxonomy): domain Eukaryota; kingdom Viridiplantae; phylum Streptophyta; class Magnoliopsida; order Fabales; family Fabaceae; genus Neltuma; species Neltuma alba. Next base: position 166,506 of record NW_021636083.1, read on the forward strand.
GGCCGAACCATATATATGATTATAGGGAAAAGGATTTTCAACCAAACCAACATGTAATCATTTAATTAATCCTTAACCTTTAACCATGCTTAATCTTAACCATACATAACCTAAACCCTTCCTATCCATTTTGAGGAAATTTGGGCAGCACTTCCCCTTAGAAAAATGACTTTCCATTATCATTAAAATAGCCTAAAACCAATATATCATCATTATAATTTGAAATAGAAGAGTTGTAGAAGCTTACCTTGATTCCAAATAACTTCCTTTCACTAGAACTCTTCTCTTTCTCTCTCTAAATGAAATTTTGCAAGAGGTTCCCACTCATTTGGTCTTGCACGAAATGTACATGTGGAAGGGGGTATTTATAGGCTTTAAATTTCACTAATTCCACATATGCCCTTCTTGCATAAGACTTAATCTTAGCCTTCCAATTTTTACCTCTTTCCACATGTACAAATCATAGGCTATGTGGCTTAATATGTTGACACTTGGATGGTGAGTTACTAGGGCTTATGTCATCTCTTCTTATCCATTAAGATTAATTAGGATTTAGTTAAGGTTAACTCTCTTAATTCCTTGACTAACTTGGCTAATTACCCTTCTAGAAAGTTTTGACTTTTCAAAGATAGATGGTTAAATCCTAGCCATCTAATGAACTATGTTTGCCATGTGTCAAGATCTTATGGAAGATGGCTTAACCTTAATCATCTTACTTATCGCTAATTAGATTTTAATCTAACCTGATTTATTATTTTCTTTTCCTTTTTCCTTTTATTTTCTTTTTCCCTTTCTTGGCCAATTTGGGTGTGACATGTGTCCTTGGTAATCTGTAAGAAATTTTATCACCCTGTTGTCCTGACAGTCCACTGAGTCTAAATATAGTACTGGTTTATTTTATCTGATAGTCAAAAAATTCTAGTATCTCAAAATTCTTATATCAGCTCACCATTAATTATATCTTAGTAAAGGAAACTTTTCTGATCAATTTCATAATTTTTCTCCCTCTATAACTCCTTAAATTGCCGTTTCTGTTAAAACAGACAATCTATCGATATTAATTTAGCTCTAAATTCAATTAAAGCCAAACTCCTCATCATTTAGGGTTGGAAATAATTTTATAAATCTTCATAATTCCCAAAATGAATTTCCATTAATTTTTTCATAATTTTTTGAGATCTCTAGATATTTTTAATAATTTATATTGGCTAATTTTCCTTAATTTAGCTAGAATATTAATAATTAAAATAATTTTTTAATAAATTATTTTCAACCTATATTTACTTTCTATACCTCAAATAGTGTTCTATGGCATTAATTCTATTTTTCATGATTTACTGGAAATTTTTAGGATTTCCAGACACTAATTACGATAATACCCTTTATAGACCAATTATTTTAAAAATGACAATTTCATCCTTTTCTAGTTCTCACTTCTATTGTTGTGTTGTTTATCTATCTTTTGCCTCACCTGGCCTTGGTCAACCCTAATTCTTTTATTAATCATGCTAAAGATATCAGGGTGTGACATATTTTCTTATTTTTATGTTAGAAATTTTGGGATGTTATAGTGACCTTCCTAGAAAGTGAGGAAAATATTAAAAATTATAGTCATCACTCGTGCCTCTGTAAATTATAACTAATCGAGTCTTGTCGATGGCTTTCCGATTATCAATTCTTATGTAAAAAATATATTAACAATATTTATTTTCATTAGTTTACTGGAGTTTAAGTCCTATATCCTTTAGCCCTCAATCTGATCATCCAACTCTTTGGAGAAGACTTCAATCCTATATCAAAATATAATTATAACATAACTAGTTTTTGAAAGAAAATTTGATGCCTACCAACTGCTGGTAAAACTTAAAGCAGGCTTATGGATTAAGTTGAATAGATGAGATGTAGAAAAGGGGAAAGGAAAAGAAAGGAAAGAGAGAAGCGATAGATAGAAGCAAAGGATGAAGAAAATAGACCAACAGAAAAAGAAGAAAAGAAACTCAAGGGAGAGAATACTTATTCCCATTCAAGTATGATCAAGCCGTAGAAATAAAATGTGTTAAGGCATATTTGTAGGCCTTAACCCTAATTCTAGCAATTTAGAGCATTGCAAATATTGTAAAAATTTTAAGAATTTAAAAATAATATTAATAACAATCAAAAGCATTCAAATTAAGCAAATATTTTAGAAATTTTGGGAATTTAAAAATAATATTCTAGCTTGAATAATATAAAAGATTGCATTTATTCAAACAAAATCTTAATTTAAAACTGAGAGACCACTTTAATAAGACAAAAATCCTAAATCTAATTAATCTCGTGTCCCATCAAAAGAAAACTTAATTAAAAGGATAGACCAGAACCATCCAACTTCTCTTCAATTAGTTTAGACAATTTCTCCATCATCCAAGGTGAAAAATGATTAACCCAATCGCCAACTACACCTTTCCTAAAAAGCTCCTTGTTTTCGAACTTCTGCACGAATTTTCCAGTCTTGTTCATCTCCAATTCTTTCATCTTCTCAAAGCTGCACAGCTCAATTATGTTTTTAATAACTCCATTACTTTCCTCCTCTGAAGTGAGAGGGCATTCCAGGAACTCAGCTGTTCTCTTCAAGTGGAATTCAATATCTCCTCTCAAATCTTCACACTTTAAAAATAGAACCTTGGTTGGTGTCCTTTTACTTTCTCTCCAATAACCCAACATGTGTGTCCAAAATGGGCCAGCCTCATGGATTCCCATGCAATATCTCTCAAATGCTTCCTCACATGATAATTTAGGTAAAGATGGTGGTGCGATTCTGCTCATGAAAAACCACAAAGACACAAACTGGTCAAATGGGTTTCGACATATATAAACTATCTTGCATTTGGATTTGGTCATTGAGTCCGGCAATGAATGAAAGGGAACATGTGCACCGAAAAGTCTTGGTGCAGGCTGGTTGGATAGATCAGGAATTTGGTTATTTACAGAGTAAGTTAACTCTAAGAAAGGAATAAGATCATGTGCATTGGAAATTAGCAAAGGATGGTTACTTTGTGATGGAGAGAAATGCTTACGATTTATAATGGCAAAGTAAGTGCTTTCAACCAAGTAGTACCAGATTTTGGTAAGCTAGCGACAACGATATCGTTGTCTTTTGCTTGGAAGACCTTTTGAAACGAGCGTGCGCCTTGGAGTGGTACTGCTGGATACCAAGTTTCTTGATAGAGATAAATGTATGGGGAAGACCAACCCTTCTCTCTTGGAAGAGATTTAACCATATCCTTACATTCCTGGCTGTAATGTTCATTCTCTTCATCGTAAATCCCGATCTCAGGCTCAACATTTGGTTGACATTTTGTGACGGAAGTGACAATAGTTTCAGCCATTAGAAGAACAGTAATAGTATAGCTAGGTAATTAACTAGTGAACAAGTTTCCGTTATTTATAGCATGAGCTGGCCACCGGTTATTGTCATTATTATATTGAAAAGGAGCAGATGGATTCGCGGATCCATAGTCCAGCTGTGCATGTGAAGAAGATAAGTGAGTTGGTCAAACAAGTATTTTTCAATTCCCTATAAATCTAATACTAATTAAATAATCCTATAGCATAATCACTATTGTATTGTGCCAACAAATTTTGGAACACAAAAAAAGTTTATTATAACTAAATCATTCGAATTGATATAGAAAGGTTAGTGGGGGGAACAGAGTGACGATAACTTTGATTCCTATGGCTAAGGACCACTACAACTTGTATACGCTGTCATGGCGTTAATGGATTCATTACTCTCGAAGCAAATATATATAATTTTGTGAATGGAAACTGCCAAGTTATATCTTATTTGTCCTATTTTGGACAGCAATAATGTTTGGCTAAGAGGAAGTTAAGTTTTGGTTAAATTTATAATGTGCTCAGTGGAGTGAAGGTCTTAAATCATGGAATCGTACATCATTCATGCCTAAAGGTTTCTACATGCTGTTAGAACAATATATAGAAGTTTAAATACACAATTTGGCATTTCCCTGTTTTTGTACAGTCCCTAGTTAGGTGAGAAGTAGCTGGAATTTTATAGTTCAAAGTTTAGAAATGAATTACTAAGTAACGGAATAAACGAGTTATTAAAAGTTAAAGTGACAACAAGGACAGCAAAATGTAAGATTTGACATGCTTTCATCATTCGATTTGAAATTATGGTGGTATTGCTCTCACCCCTCGGCTTCTTATTCTTTATTTGTCTAATAGTTCTTTTTTTTTTCCTTGTAAAAATGTTCCTCTTTTTTTAAGCACAAATATTCTCTTATTGGAGGCAATCATATTCAAAGCATTGTCAAGTATTAAATGTAGACACCTCTCTTAGCGAAAATGTATCTTTAATACTGTAAAATAAACGTACTTTACATTTTATGCTTATTGGTTAAGTAGAAAAATGTTAGGTAACTCGAAGTGATGATTGAACAAGGATGACTTACTTGACTGTTATAATATGTTGACTATTATATACATATGGACAAATATTTGATGGTAAGACAAAAAAAGTTGTTATATGTTTTTAAAACTTTTTACATATGTAAAACTATTTAATGGCTTTTTTTTTTTTTTTTGTGAAAACAAGCATCGAATAGTTGACACTAATATTTGAAGATTTTGGTAAACAACCATCAACTAAACTTATATTTGTTACTTGTTTTCAATGAACCCTCAAATAGTCTCATTCAAAATATAGTCTAAACCTTCACACCTTTTCATTTTTCTCTACTTGCAATTGCTTCGTCCCCTATGACTCTCTTTTGTATCTTCAAAACATATTTTCCGACTAAACCCATCTCCCATCTCTAGCAAAACACCCACCCAACACCTCCATGAACCTAAATCTCCCTTCCCCCTACAACACCATAGCCTTTTTCACCATTGAAAGAATCTATTTTTGCCTTTTCTAGGTTCTTTGTTGGAGCTAGAGCTGCCTTGGGTTTGAGGTCTTCTTTCCCAGACATGACTGTCGAATCTTTTTCGCCTCTACAAGCCTCTATATATTGTTGCCACCTCTTTTTTATGGATTGAAGCAATGTTGTGGATTAGTGCTCATGTGAAGGAGCGTGTGCTACTCATGCTCATCACTTAAAAAACAAAGAGACGAAGTTCCGTCGCTAAACTAATTCGCAATGAAAATTTCATTATTAATTCCCTGTTTGGCTTCGATCTCTGTTTTAATAACTAACATGATTTATTCATTTAAGATAATTATTAAGTATGGCAAGCATCAAACAGCAATTTGAAATCAATTTTGCAGCTTCAATTTTGAACTCATAAGAACGGAGAAGTAACCCAATGCAAAAACCGAACAAACAGTCAAGAACCAAGCTGATGGCTAGAAGCAAAGTTAGATTCGATACATATGAACAACGGAAGCTAAAGCGGAAGTCAGCAGAAACTATTGCACGCATATATAGTTTAATGGATGAAAACTATTAAAAGCACAAACCAGAATCACCAAACTTTTCTTCTATCACTTCGGACAATTTCTCTTCCATCCAAGGGGAGAAGTGATTCACCCAATCTCCTACTTCGCCTTTCCTAAAGAAGTCCTTGTTTTCAGACATCTGCAGATATTTTCCTGTCTTGTTTACCTCCAAGTCCTTCATCTTCCCAAAGCTACACAGATCAATAATGTTTTGAATAACACCATTAGCTTCCTCCTCTACGTTAAAGGGACAATTTAAGAACCCAGCAACTCTTTTCAGGTGAAGCTTGGTGTCTCCTTTCAAATCCTCATACTTCATAAATAGAACCTTGTTTGGTGTCTCTTTGCTTTGCCTCCAATAATCTAAAATGTTTATCCAAAATGGACCAAATTCCGTGAGCCCCTTGGAATACCTCTCGAAGGCTTCCTCAATCGATAATTTGGGTAACGATGGTAGTGGTAGGACCCTGTTCATAAAAAACCAAAAGGATATGAAGTTGTCAAATGGGTTGCGACAAATATAGATTATCTTACATTTGGACTCGGTAATCGACTCAGGCAATGAATGGAATCGAACATGAGTACCAAAAAGTCTCGGTTCGAGGCAGTTGGAGAAGTCAGGAATGTGGCTATTTTCATAAAGGTCGAACTCAAAGAAAGGAACAAGGTCATGAGCATTGGAAAGAAGCAAAGGATGGTTATTTTGTGAGGGAGAGAAACGACTGCGATTCACAATGGCAAAAGTAAGGGCTTTCAACCAAGTAGTGCCAGACTTTGGTGCAGAAGCTATAATGATATCGTTGTCTTTTGCTTGGAAGTGCTTTTGGAAAGAGTATACGGCTTTGACTCGAGCTGGACCATACCAAATGCCTTTGTAGAGATAAATGTCTGGGTTAGTCCAGCCTTTCTTTCTAGGGAGAGAGAGGAGCAGTTCCGTACAGTTTTGGCTAAGTTTCTCACATGCTTCATCATGAGGAACCTTGTTTTCAAGCTCGACAATCAAATGACTTTTTGAGATGGATGCAGTAGTAGATTTGGCCATTGAAATTGATATGGTATTGTTAATTATGTTTCCATTATTTATAGGAACTCCGGCTGTAATAGAAAGATTAACTGTGACATCATTTTAATTTTTATAATAAAACCGATATAGCCTTACAAACTGCTTTCATTATTCTAGATCTTAATGGTACCTACCATTCCCGTCGTCATCCATTGACTAGTTGTAAGGAGAGGGCTAATGATCAAAAGCATACAAAACAACATTTACATCATGTGAAAGCCAAGCCAAGATTTTTTTTTTTTTTATAACATTTTAAGAGAGTAATGTCAAATTTTTGTCATTTTTTCTACACTGTCCTTTTTTGTCCTTTATCATTGTGCGTGTATCACGTTGAATTATTTGGAATTAACAATTATATTACAATGACAAGGGAAAGATTTGTTGTGTTTTGCGGGTGGATATGATGGGATTAATTTTTTGTTTTGTTATTGGTGTAATTTTATATATGATATTTTTTTAGTACACTTTTACTCCTGGTTTTTTTAGTGCAACTTTACTCCTGATCTTTGTAGTGCAACTTTACTCCTAATCTAAAAAATCAAAGGTAAAATTGCACCATTAAAAAGATTAGAATGTTAGGTGTACCTGAGAAATAAGATTAGGGGCAAATTTGCATCTTAAACCATAAAAAAAGACTCATTATATCTATCACTTTCCTTATGATAACTTCTGCATTAATAGTTTTAAAAAATTGGGATCCATCTATGCATTTTGCTATTGTCGCCATAGAAATTAGTTGGTATAAAAGGAATCGGTATCAACTTGTCTTGTTGGAAAACGTAATATAGGTCCATGTCCGTCTATCGTTATAGGGTTACAATTAAATTAATAAGGTTAAAAATCATTTTTGGCAGAATTTTTTATAAAAGAGCTATGGGTATCAGGAAGAAATTTATTTTAGAGCAATGTCATCTTGAAATAATGTCACTCTAGATGGATGGAACCCTAACATTTATCATTATGTGACAAAGTGTTACCCTAAAATGCAATGCTGGAAAGTAACGTGGCACTTGTTACATCAACTTGTGGCCACCTCATCATCTTCAAATGCCCTGCCCCTCCTCCTCATCGTCGGGTGAGGACAAGCACTAGCACTAAAAGGTCTAACTCTCCTTCACCTCCAGAATTCCGCCCAACTCTTCCTCATCTCCTCTGTCTCCATCACCAGAAACTACCTCAACCTCACCTACACTCTTAACTTCGATGACTTAGGGTTTAAAGCAAACAAAAGCACAGAAGAGAAGGAGAAGAGGATGAAATCGGAGAGGGGAAGAGGGCTAGGAAATCAAGAGGTTCAAATTCCATGGCCAAAAAAGAAATTAAGCACAATACCATCATATATCAAGGAGATGGGGTTTGGAAGAGATGCCTGTTAAGACTAAATGTTTGGTGAAGCACAAAACAAGATGCCAAGGACTAGAGAAATGATAAGGCATTTTCAACCATTCACCTTTAGGTACATCCAATACCCCCTCCTAATCAAAATCTGCATGATCCTACCATCTTATCCATTGATCTCCTGAAATCCAAACTTTAATCTCCACTTATCTTTTCTAAATCAAAGCCTTGGAGATCACTTTCAATGCGAAAATACTCACCAAATCTAATTTGAAACCGAGGATTGTTTGTGGTGGAAGCGGTTGACATAGACATAAGCCACAACACCCATGGATGGGCCAGCACAAGTGTAGTGAAAGATTCTTTCAAGGTATGATTGAATGATCATAATGGGGATATCTCTATAATCAAGAGATGTTGGAGATGAGTTTAGGCCCTGCTCCTCTTAATCAAGGAAGCTAGGATGTTTTTGACTAATGGGTTCACAAAGAACTTAACCTAGATACAAGGATTTACAAAGAAAAAGGAAGAGATGATGATGATGGAGGTTTGAATTGGAATCTGAAGCCATGTAATATAACGGAGGAGGAGGGAATTGATGAAAGGAGTAGTGAGAGAGAAGAAGCTGGCGGTGCTTTTCATTTGCCTGCTCGTCAGAGGGAGAAGGGACAATGATAGAGGTTGTTCAATCTCAGTAGCCAATGCCAAGGATCTTGTTAATTTTTACTAGGGGCATGCTTGGTATTTTTTTTCTTTTATTTTTTTCGATGTGTCATAATACGTGGAATAACATGTGGCATAATATCCTACATGGCAAAACCACCTCAGCATAGGTTTATAAATTGTTAAAGCCCAATGCAAATCATAAGGCCCAATATAATCAATGGACTTCCTATTTCACTGTATTTAGATCCTTTTTCTTGTACCAGAGTTAATTGCCTTTTCACTATATATATACGTCCTCACTGTACATGCAATTCATTAATGCATTAAGAAATAGAATGAAATAGTTCTTCAACTCTACTGTTTTTTGTTTTTTTATTTCTTCTTTACATTTTCTACTCTTTTATGGTATTAGAGCGTTGCTCATAAGCAATGGCTGGCGTGTCATCTCCAAATCCTAGTTCTGTTTCCACACTGCTTGAAAGTCCCTTATCCTCTTTAACCCATGTCATGATTCCATCTTCTCATCTACCCTATTATGTTACCATTAAGCTAACACAGGATAACTACCTTGTTTGGAAAGCCCAGATTATGACTTATCTCTATGGGCAACAATTGTTTGGTTATATTGATGGCTTAGTACCTCAACCTCCTCCCAGGACCACTACTGGACTACCTAATCATGACTACATTTCCTGGTTTCATTAGGATCAACGTGTCCTGTCAATACTTCTTGCCTCTCTGTCTAAGAAAATCATTTCATAATTCATCCGACATAGAACTTCCATATCAATGTGGTTGGCATTAGAAACTTCATTTTCTCAACAAACTAAGATCAAATTGGTTCATCTTCATCAACAGATCACAAATCTAAAAAAAAGTGGTGAATCTATATTTGAATATCATAAAAGAGCCACCATATTAGCTGACTCTCTTGCTACCACTAACAAACCAGTAGCCGAATATGATTTTGTTACATTATCTTCTGGCTAGACTTGGATCTGAGTTTGACACCATTGTAAAAGTACTCTCCACTCAAAGGGCCACTCTCTGTAGAAGGGGTTTTAAGTCATTTGCTCTAGTATGAAGGTCGCATGGCTGAACACAACTCCATTCATTTGGCTGCGAACATTTCGGCTAATACAGTATCTCACTCCACTTTTCAGCCAGCACTAAGAGGAGGACGTGGAGGCAATTCCTTTTTAGGTCATGGTCTCAGACGTGACAGCCATAATAACTACTTTTCTAGCAGAAACTTTAACAACAATTTTGGAAGAGGACGCAACTTTTGTGGTGGTCCCTATAGAGGACGTACGAGAGGATGCTCCTTTAAAGGCAGATGCTGTTACTCTACTTTTCAGCCTAATCAAGATGTACGGTGCCAACTCTGCCAATGTTTTGGCCATACTGCTCTTGTTATGGCCGAACAAATCATGCCTTGCTAGCTCCACTACCTCCATCTCTGTCCTCTCACTACTCTAAGTACTCCAACATGGATAATTCTCTCTGGTACCCAGATACTGGGGCTACTCACCATTTGACTCAACCTCTCAAATCTGAATATGAGCTCAACCTCTTATCTTGGTCTTGAATGTGTTCGTATGAGTGATGGTTCACTAATGCCTATACAGCACCAAGGCTCTGGCAATCTCTCTACCTCTTCTGGCAATTTTCTTCTATAACATTTACCCTTTGTTTATCAATTCTATTTAGACAATAATGTGTTTTTTGAATCTCATTTGGGTTATTTTTGTATGAGGGACGAAAGAACTTGGAGACCTCTTCTTCGAGCTCCAAGCCACAATAAGATGTATCCACTCATCTCTTCCACGGCTCCCCAAACTCATTTTGGCATTCAAACTTCCCTTTCTCAATGGCACTCCCGTCTAGACCATCCTACTTTATGCACAATTCAGAAAGTACTTCAATCCAATTCTCTCCTAGTCTCATCAAAACACTTCGATCAACATTGCTTAGTTTGCCATTCCTCTAAGAGTCATTGCTTGCCATCACCTATTCTCCTCACAGATTCACTTTACCTTTTCAATTAATTTTTTGTGATGTCTGGGGACCCTCTCCTATTTTGTCAGTTGATGGTTTTAAATATTATGTGTCCTTTGTAGACGATTATTCCAGATATATATGGCTTTTTCCATTAAAAATGAAAGATGAAGTTCATACTGTGTTTCATCAATTTAAGTCTCTTGTTGAAAACTTTTTTAATTCAAAAATTTGGTCATTTTAATCTTATTGGAGAGGTGAATTTTGGTCTCTCAGTAGAGATCTCACAACTCTTGGAATCAATCACCGAATTACTTATCCTTATACCCACACACAGAATGGCAATGTCAAAAGATGACATAGAACAATAGTCAAAACTGGTTTAGCTTTGATGTAACATGCCTATGTTCCTTGAAAGTATAGGACTTATGCATTCAATGCTGCAGTGTTTTTGCTAAATCGACTGCCCACTCTAGTCCTGCATAATAAAAGCCCATTTGAGTTGCTATTTAATTTGAAGCCTAATTACAAGCTTTTAAAAGTTTTTGGATCAAGATGTTGGCCCAATTTGTGCCCCTATATGGCCAACAAATTATGCCCAGGATCTCATCTTTGCGTTTTCTTAAGCTATGCATCACAACACTTGGGTTACCTTTGCCTTCATTTACCCACTGGACATTTATATACATCTAGAGATGTCATATTTGATGAAACTCATTTTCCTTTTTCAACCCAATTTTATGTCTAGTCCACTTCCCCTTCACTCACCACTCTACCTTCCCTTTTTCAGCCTAATCCGCCAAGCCCAACGCCTCCATCCAGTCCAATACCCTCTAACCCTATATCTCCTTTTTCATTACCCTCAAACACATTGCTCGTTAACTCCTCCCAATCATTGTCCCCTGCACCCTCTACAGTCCAGTCATCCTCTTCCTCATCTCCAACCATATCATCTCTGTCCCTCTCTCCTCTGCCATTACCACCCACTCACTACATGGTCACTAGATCCAAATCAAACATCTTTAAACCTAAAGCCCTCTCTCCTGATTTTATTTACTCCGTACCACCTCAAGCTCACCAAACCTTGGGCCCAACACTCTGTTCCTACTTCAGTAACTCAATCTCTCAAATCACCTTCCTGGCACTAAGCACTCTATGATGAATTTTGGGCTTTGCTCTTCACTCAAACCTAGGAACTCATCCCTTGCTCCCTTTTGATGAATATTATTGGCTGCAAGTGGGTCTTCAGAGAAAAATTCAATGTCGATGGTTCACTTGACAAGCACAAATCCCACATTGTGGCTAAGGGATTTCACTAACAACCAAGCATTGACTTTACTGAAACCTTCTCCCCTGTTGTGAAGCCTATAACCATAAGACTCATACTCTCCATTACTCTCTCAAAAGGTTGGCTGGTTAATCAACTTGATGTCAGTAATGCTTTTCTTCATAGGTACATTGATCAAGATGTCTATATGCACCAACCACCGGGCTTTGTTCATCCAGATGTTCCCACGCATGTGTGCAAGCTACACTAAGCTATTGACAACCTTAAGCAAGCTCCACGATCCTGGTTTGCTCACCTCAGCACTCGGTTACTCAAGCTTGGCTTTTAAGCCTCCAGGTCTGACCCCTTTTTGTTTATTTGCCACAATTCAAAATGCACGTTATATATTCTGATATATGTTGATGATATAATTGTTATTGGCTCTTCCTTTGAGGCTATTCATCAATTAATTGAGGCCTTGAGTTCCTCCTTTCCTATCAAAAATTTAGACAAGCTGCACTATTTTCTCAGTATAGAGGTTTTTGCTCTGCCATTTGTTATGGTGCTCTCTCAGCACAAGTACATCTCTGATATTCTTATCAAGACTAATATGTCTAATGCTCGCCCTATCTCCACATCAATTGCTTCTAGTAACACTCTCTCTGCCCATAGTGGAACTGATTTTCCTGACCCCCATTACTATCGTAGCACAGTAGGTAGTCTTCAATATTTAAGCTTTACTCGACCGAATATCACTTTTGCTGTCAATAGAGTGTGTCAATTTATGCATCAGCCAAAAGACCATCACTAGGTTGCTGTCAAGAGGATCCTTCGTTATTTACGGGGCACTCTACATTATGCTCTCCACCTTACTCGATCACCCTCCACTCAACTTTCTGCTTTTACCGATGTTGATTGGGCTGGGAATCCTGATGACTCACTCTACAAGGGGCTTTGCTATCTATTTTGGTCCAAATTTGGTAGCTTGGTGGAGTTCAAAGAAACAACCCATTGTAGCCAGATCAAGAACTGAAGCTGAATATAAGGCCATTGCAACTGCATGTAGTGATTTAATTTGGCTGTAGAACCTTCTTCATGAACTTCAAATTTATCTCCCTGATGCATAATTCTTATATTGTGACAACCTTGGTGCCACCTACTTAGTTGCCAATCCTGCTTTTCATTCCCGAGCAAAGCACATGTCTATTGATTATCACTTTGTTCGTGAATGACTTGTTGCTGGCCTCCTTCATGTTCTTCATGTCTCTCCCAAGGACCAAATTGCTGACATTCTCACCAAGCCTTTGCCTACTGCACGATTTTCTACCTTGCGAACGAGTCTCACTGTGCTGCCAGCCTAGCTCAACCCAGGGGGAGTGTTAAAGCCTAATGCAAACACAAGGCCCAATATAATCAATGGGCTTCCTTTTTCACTATATCTAAATCCTTCTTCTTGTACTAGAGTTAATTGCCTTTTCACTATATATATATATATATATATATATATATATACACGTCCTCACTGTACATGCAATTCATTAAGAAATAGAATGAAATAGTTCTTCACATTTTCTGCTCTTTTATAAATTAATGGTTGATCGTTTTAGCCTGTTAGTGTAGGTCGATGCTACCACGATTTTGACATTTTTGGGGTAAAATAGCTTAAAAAAACTTCCTAGTGCCCACGTTTCTCCTGTGAAAACTTTTGGGACAAGAATAACTTTATCCCAATTAATAAGAACATTTACGTATGGTTGTTGACACAACATAAAATTACTCTCCATATGACTCGAATGGTTTGCGCACATTTGCTGTGATTTGGCAGCGGATTTGTTGGGATTATTTTAAATTTGGTGTGATTTGCTTGTGGATTTGTTGTGATCTGTTGGTATGCTGGTATTGTTTAAATTTTGTTTATTGCAAATTTTGCTTTGATTTGTTATAATGTTGTAATAATTGAAGGAGAATAAAATACTCTAACAAGTCTTTTAATTTGTCTAATTAATTACATAAACTTTCATTCTATTTTCAAAAACATATATTTTAGTCCAAAACATTAACACTGTTAAAAATATGTCTTTAAAAATTCGAAAGTAAATTTTTTAATTAAAAATTATACTATCTTCGATCCTAACTATAATATGACTCACTTTAATGAAGAAATAGAATTACAAAGTAGGCTTTATATTAAAGACTAAATGTAGTATTAGAATAAGTTTTGAAGTATATTTATAAATAAGGACAGTAGCCTAAAATATTTTACAGTTTATTATGCATTTTAAAATATTTTAAGTTGCATCTAGTAATGTAAAATATTCTATAGATATCTAGCACATTGAATTATTTTTTTGGTGTGTTTAGTATCTTAAAAAATATTAAAAAAATACTTTAGCGTGCTTAATACACATTGCTATAATGAAGTTTTTGAAGAGTTAATGCTGATGTCAAAATTGCTCTTCAAAAAATACTTTAAGGGTATATAACTGCACCTAAAAAAAATTAACACTTTAGGACAAAATCTATTCTTTCTATTTTAAAAACATATATTTTAATCCAAATAGTTAATACCGTTAAGTTAATACCGTTAAAGGATATTTTTTTAAAAAAATTCTAAATTATATTTTTTAAATGAATTTATATTACAATGAATCTTATGTATTAGTTTACTCCTGATTACACAAAGTTTCTTATTTATTTTTTTAACAGTTTGCATAACATTGCTTAAAATTTACTAGTTATCTGTTTAATATTTTCAGTAGATTTAGACAAATTTAAGTAATTTTGACTGAAGCATACCATTAACAACTTGCTAAAATGTTTGATTGCTTTTGTTAACAAATATACATTTGATAAAATTAATTTATAAATTTTAAATTATAAAATTGGCATATTAATATAATATGCTCAAAATTATATCATTTTGTATACTATTTATATAGAATAAGTGAAAATATATATGTTTTAAAAATATTTTTAGCCAATGTATGTATTTAAAAAGTCTCCTAGCTAAATAAAAAAGTTTAAGTAAATTAAAAGAGATTAAATATTTAAAATTATAATTAAAATAAAAATTTAGAATTATAAAATTAATTAACTTTATAATATGTGTGGGAAGCGTCTTCTGTATTTTCTCATTGTATTCCCTCACATTTCACTTTTGTCACCTCAACCTTTTGCTTATCTTCTCTTGGTTAAAAGATGGCTTCTCAACCGAACTTGAAGTCGAGCACAAGAGGTTGACACATATGCATGCGTCTGTGGAATCGTTCAATATTTTTCTTTAAAAATAACTTATATATTGAAAACTTATTTATTATGTACGTGGGACATTTAATAAATATGCAGGTGCGCGCGCGCCTAAATTGCCTTTGTATGAAAGGACCTCTGTAGCCACAATTGTAAAATACATTTATTTACTCTGATTTGTAAATTAGCAAAACTATCATATTCCATTTTTTTTATTAATAAATCTTTTTACTGAAATCTTATTTATATACGTGGGGCTATCTAAAGCGTGTTTGTAATATAAAACATCATTTTTATATATCTTTGCTTATAAAATATCTCTCTACTCACTTGTTAAGCTAAGCCAACTTGTTGTGTGTCTCTGATTATCAATTAATACAAGAAACATTATATTGTGTTCAAATGATTCATGCGAATTTGGCTTTGAAAAGTGAATGCAATATGCAAATTGGATATCAATCAAGTATTATCGAGAGAGTAGTACAAAAACAACCCATCACATTCTTCACCTAACACCAAATAAGGAAAAAACAAACCTGATGCATATGATGACACATAATTCTTCAATATGCATGATAGCAGTTTTAACTAGTTTAAGAAAGAAAACATGATGCATACAATCTACAGGTAGGAATTATTGCATGCGGAAATCGTTTAAATCGTTGAAGAGAGCCATTAAAAGGACAATCCAGAACCACCCAACTTGTCTTCCATCACTTTCGACAATCTCTCTTCCATGCAAGGGCTAAAATGATTCACCCAATCTCCTAATTCACCTTTCCTTAACAGAACTTTGTTTCCATACTTGTGCATAAATTTCCCCGTCTTGTTTGCCTCCAATTCTGTCATCTTTCCAAAACTACACAACACTAATGTTTTCAATAACATCATTGCCTTCTTCCTCCGAGATAAATGGGCAATTCAAGAAGGCAGCTGCTCTTTTCAAGTGAAAATTGATATCTCCTTTTAAATGTTCATACTGTAAAAATAGAACCTTGTTCGGTGTCTCTTTGCTTTGCCTCCTATATCCCAAAATATGTGTCCAAAATGAACCCAACTCTATGTTTCCCTTGCAATACCTCTCAAAAGCTTCCTGACGTGATAATTTGTGTAGTGATGATGCTAGAACATTGTTGAAGAAAAACCAAAAAGACACAAACTTGTCAAATGTGTTGCGACAAATATAGATGATCTTGCATTCAGACTTGGTAATTGAACCAGGAATGAAATGGAACATGGATACCGAAAAGTCTTGGTTCAAGGCAGTTGGTCGATAGGTCAGGATTGTGATTATTTGCATATAAATTGAACTCAAAGAAAGGAACAAGGTCATAAGCGTTAGAAAAAAGGCAAAGGATGGTTATTTTGCGAGGGAGAGAAATGATTGCGATCCACAGTAGCAAAAGTGAGGGCTTCCAACCAAGTAGTACCAACCTTCGGTGCGGAAGCTATAATGATATCATTGTCTTTTGCATGGAAGTGCTTTTGAAATGACCATACGCCTTGGACTCCAGCCGGACCATACCAAATGTCTTGGTAAAGATAACTGTATAGACCATTCCAACCCTTACTCCTGGGAAGAGAGAGAAGCAATTCCTTACATTCTTGGCTAACTTTTTGATATGCTTCATCATAAGCAGATTGGTTCTCTAACCCAACAATCGATTGACTTTTTGTGAATGATGTGGTAGTAGTTTGGGCCATTGAAATTGATAATGTTGTATTTAGTTTATCTTTCCATTATTTATAGGAAGTTGGGCAATATTAGAAAGAATGTGTGAGCATTTTTACGATAAAAACCAATATATCATTAGAAGATGCTTTCATCACTCTAGATCTTGGTTTTAATTTGTTGACTTAGGAATTTTCTTTGATTATGTCATAATACATAATATTAAGGGGAAAGCTGTAATGCTTCATCATAAATTCATAATAATAAATAGATGTGTTGTGATTCATTGTGATTCATCATTATTGTTCTTCATTCATCTAATGGTTTTTTTAGATGACAAAAAGTTTAAATGAGATAGGTTCCAAGGGCTCACTGAGTCCAGGGCATAAAAAGGATATTTATAACTTGGCTAGTTCTGATTTATTGTGAATTACCACGTGTTTGCATGTGATTATTTTGAGATCGATTTATTTGACTTTCGTCTTCCTCCAAACCAATCGGAATGGTTTGTGCATGTTATTGAGATTTGCTAGTGGATTTGCTGGACGATTTGTTGGCATTATCTTAAATATATTTGTTGTGCTTTTCTGGTACTTAAAATTTGTTTATAGAAAATCGTGCTTTGATTTGTCATAATAGCGTAAAAATATTATAAAAAATAGTAGAGTAAATTATCCTAACCATCCTTTTATATTATGCCTTAATTACATAGACTTCCTGTGTGATCTTAGCTCAAATCAAAACCTATCAATAATGTATGTATTGGCATATATTAATATATGCATTTGGTGCACTTAAATTAAATAGTATAATTAATCTTTAATTTTATTGTTACAAAATATGCTATTTATGCCTGTTTTGGAGATTTTTTTTTTCATCTATTTAAAGGGGACGTAGATAAAAGAGACTTAAAAAGTAGGATATATACAGATATGTTTGAAATAGGAAAAATGACAAATAAAGAGCCCTGATAGAACACTATCTTTATATGGTTTTCTCAAGTGTTTTTTGATGTTTTGCAACACTTTTACACTAATTATGCATGCATTTATAGCCATTTGATTAAGTTGATTCATGCATTGCATTTTGCTGTTTAAGGGGTAAAATGGGTCAATTTTTCCTCCTTAATTGTAATTGCCTTGATATGTAATCAGTTAGTCTTTTCAAAACTCTTTGTTGTGATTTTTTAGGCAATTGGAGAAGGACCTAAGACCCAAGATGGAGCATTGATGGAGCCACAAAGTTATAAGGACCAAAACGCAAGATTTGCAGTGTTCTGCCTCCCCAAGTCGTGACATAGACTGCTGAAGTCGCGACTTGGATGCCCTTTTAGTGGAACTATGCATTTTGGAGCAAAGTCAAGACTGAATGCTCTCTATCTCTCCAGTTCACGACATGATATTCTTAGGTCGCAACCTAGGCCCCCAAGTCACGACCTGACACATCTAAGGTTGCAACCTGAGTGCGTTAAGTGAAGCTGTGCGTTTTGAAATAGGTTTTTGAGCTTTACACCTAAGGGGGGTAGCCAACATGAAAAATACTTCTCCATTCTGCAAATTTGCAAGAATAGAAGCCACCACCATTTCCTCTCAAACCTCCATTGATTCCACAACCAAAACCTTCATTTTTTCACTTTTTCATCATTTTCTGCAATTCTGAATTGATCAAACCACTCCAGCCACCTTCTTCTCTATTTTTCCAACCCCATTTTTAGCCTCACTCATGGCTGTTCATACTTGGAGGGATTGCGATCAGTTTGAAGACATGAGAGGCTAAATCTTTAGCCTCTTGGTGATAGAAGACAAAGCTTGAGCTCAAGGATTTAATAGGGGATTTATCAGTCTAAACCTATGCTTACTTCTGTGTTAGAGATTTCTAGATTTAGGGATTTCTGCATTTATGTCAGACTTGGTTTATGATTGTAAATCTTGTGTTTAGACTACTAAATGTATTTGGATTGGATGTTGTTAATGTTGGATCATTTATATAAGTACGTCAGTTTTTGAATCCTTGTATTCAATTGATTATCAGTGATTATTGATGATTAATCTGTGTGCTTGATATTTTGTGATTGTCAATTGACATTCCAAGGATGTTTGCATCATCTGTTTATTTACACTCTAAGTGGTTTCCAATAATGTTTTAAGAGGTGTTAATTAATTTTGATTAAAGTGAGTTTTCATTAATTAAGACATTGGACCTAAGTCATTACTTGGGATTTTTCTTTAGACTTAGAAATTTCTAAAACTTCCAATCATTTTAAGAGTAGTGATAGCTGAGTTTTCATCATCAAGAGACACCATAATTTCCGTTTAATCCAAAATATTTCTTTATTCATTTAAAATACCAAAAACATTTATTCCTCTGTATTTTACATTTATTGCACCACTTTTAGAACAATTGAATCCCCTGTTTTTCTTTACCCAAATCATCACGCTTTTGATTACCAATTTAGACTAGGTTGTTTTTCCAATAAAGCGCTCCTCGAGAAAGAACGATTGGTTGTGCCCTGTACTGCATTATCCGGTGCAATCACAATCTTAATGGCTCGAAAGATGACATTCTGGCCCGATCAATAGCATCATTACTGGGGAGCCAAGAAATTGGTTCCCTAGTGATTGGTTTTCCATATCCTTGTGATTTGGGTCAATTCTTGTTGAGTTTTAGTTTCTAAACTTAGCTTTTGCATTTCATAGCATAAAAATTTTTGAGAAATAGAAACAAATGTCTTGTTTTTCCATACTTTTGTATTTGCATTCTTGCACAACATTTTGCATTTTGTTCTAACTTGATCCTGAGTGTTTTGGCTAATTGCTTGAAGTTTTGAACTTTGTGCATAGTTAATTGAGCATCTAGTTGAAGTACTTAGTGAATTTTTCAAAGGTTTTGCGAAAGTAGCTCTCTATGACTTGAAGTCGTGACCTCAGTGCTTAAGTTGTGACCTGACTTGTGTCTTGTCATGACCTCAGCCCTCTATTGTTCATTGTTACTCTCGATCTACTCAAGTCGCAACCTAGATTGTTCCAAGTCGCGACCTCAGTTCCTTCTTTATTCAGAGTTGCTTTCTGTGCACTCAAGTCATGACTCGGATTCCCCAAGTTGTGACCTGAGCTAGTTTTTCACTAAAAATTTTCTAAGTGTCCAGACTCACTCTTTTTGTATAACTTTGCTTTTTGCACATACTTTTTGCCCTCTATGCGGAAGGTGTTCCACTTATCTCTGGAGGGAAAGGCTAAAGAATGGTACATGAACCTACCGTTCTATGTGGACAATGCTTATGAATCTTGGACTAGTCTGAAGAAAGTATTTTTGGATAAGTATTTGCCCTCTACCAAGGTTTCAACTGCCCGCAAGGAAATTTCTACTGCTAAGTAAGAGCCGTTTGAGCCATTCTTTAAATTGTAGAACCGGTTTAAAGAAATGCTTACTCGGTGTCCCAAGCATCAAATTCTTAAGGAGCACTTGGTATAGTATTTCTACAATTGATTGTTAACATATGATGCCTAAGTCTTGGATGCAGCTTAGAATGGATCCATGGAGAATATGGAACCACAGGCTGCATGGGAAGTAATAAGGACTTTTACTCTTAACTATCAACATGTAGGCTCAAGGGATCTAAGAGACCATAAAATTGAAAGGGATCCATTATTGGTTAAGTTAGCACAAGACATGACCACAGTCTCTTGCTTTAGTGGCTACAAGTTGTGGGGTTTATGACTCTCCAATGCACACAACTCAAAATTGTCCTGGGCCAGTTGAAGAAGTACATGCCATGTACCAAGTAAGAGAGGGGCAATATCAGAAGAGGAACCCTTACTCAAATACATACAACCCTGGTTGGAGAGACCATCCAAACTTTAAATAGGGTGGAGGAGCAAATAAGCCAAATCAATTCCAATGCAATCAATTTTACAATGCTGGAGCTTCTTCAGGCAATTTTCCAGATCCCTCAAGAGTAGTAGTGACAACTCCATAAAATGCTTTGGTATCTCAACCATCGCCAAGAGATGACATTTCTCAACTCTTGAAGAGCATGGCTGCACAAATGACAAACATTGAAGGATGAATAAAGGAGAGTGATGACAAATTTGTCTCCGTAACTACCATCTTGCAAGGGATGCAAAAGGATAACTCAGATGTGCACAAGAAGTTGAAGGAGCTCACTTTGAAGAACACTAATATCACTAGTCATTTGACCCAATTGTCTAACATGGTCAATGACATACAAGCCAAAAGTGGAGGAAGCATTCACTTCAATACAGTGATCCACCCAAAGGGCCTCAACGCCATAACCTTAAGAAGTGGTAAAAAGGTTCATTTTGAGGGTGAACAGATAGATAGGGCTGAAGTTGGACAAGATGTAGAAATCCCTCTGCTTTTCCCAATGAGGCTTGGCAAATCTGAAAGCTCAAAAGAAGAAGAGCTCATGATGAGGGCAAGAGCACAAACTGATCCAGAAGAAAAGTCAACTCAAGCACAAGACCAAGCACCTGAAGAAACTATGCCAAAAGATGAAAACACTGTAGAGAGCTCAACCTACAAGGGCAAACAAAAAGAGGACAAGGCAAAGACTAGCATGCAAGGAACCTCTAAGCCTTTAGGTAAGGAGGTATGTGCTAAAGATCTTCCTTTTCCTAAAGCCTATTTCTCTGGCAAGAAGAAGTTTGATGCTGAGTTTGCCACTGATGCTTACACTTTATTTAACAAAATAGAAATCAATATGCCCATAATTTAATTCTTGAGAGGAAATCCTAAATACTTTAAATTATTAAAGGAATTGTATAATGATAAGCAAAGGTTTAGGCCTCTTGAGAGAATTAAGGCGAGTGTCAATGTGTCATCCTTATTCAAAGTTGAACTACTGGTAAGTGCGATGATCCTGGATCTTACACCATCGCCTGTACCATAGGAAAGGTTCACATTAAGGGAGCATTGTTAGATTTAGGAGCTACCAAAAATGTTATGCCTTAGTCAGTCTATTTAGCTTTAGGGATAAATGGTATCAAAGACAGAAGTGCAGCGCTCCAACTGGCAGATTGGTCTATTAGGTATCCTAAAGGCATAATAGAGGACATTCTAGTTCAAGTCAAGGACCTAGTATTCCCTGCTAATTTCTATGTTTTAGATATGTCAAATAAAATTGCAAATGAGAGTACTCTGATTTTAGGAAGACTTTTCTTGCAAACTTCCAAAACAATCATAAGCATGAAATATAGCTATATAACAATAGAAGTAGGAGACCATGTTGTAACTTTTAATATGAATGAAGCTATGTGTTATCCCTTTGATAATTCTGCATTCATGGGTTTAAATGCCATTGATTTAGCTGTTGAGTAAGTTAGGGATGAGCATGAGCTGAATATGCATGATAGTTATGACATGAGTTCACCTAAATTGATTGGTTCTTCTGCTACACATCACATGAATCTTATGAGCTTGACTTGTCTTTCAGTGCATATGATGAATATTTCAATTCTCTCTCTTCTGTTTATTCATTTTCTAGTTCTTGTGGGGATAAGGTACCATGTATTAATTTCCTAGAAATTGATAGCATGCTTTTCATTTCTCAAGATTTTTCTTTTCCTTCCAATTTTAATTCAATTTCTGCGTTCACAAATGATGTTAGCCTTGGAAAGGGTCTGTTAGCTAATTATGTAGGTATTCAAGATGTGATGGGTGCTGAGAGTGGAGTACAATCTGAGGGTATAAGCCTCTGTAACCTGAGGTCGCGACCTGAGGAATCTTAGGTCGCGACTTTAAACTAAGCTTGTCAAGAAGGTGGCCTTTGTGAAGTGAGGTCGTGACCTGGAGATGTGAGGTCATGACCTTCACTACTAGAAAAAAGACTTTTAATGTTGCCAAGTAACAGCAATTAATTAGAAAAATGACGTGAAAAAAAGGCAGTGGCATTTTTGTAAATAAGTTGCGTTACTTTTGATTTTCCGTGGCAGTTATTAAGAAAACCGTCGTCAAAAGTTTTAAAATAACCCTACTGCAAGTTCATTTTCTCTCATTTTCACAGTTTCATTTCCGTGCATTGTGTTCCCCCTTGGTCCCACCACCAAAGAACTTCCATTACTGGCCATTCTCCCCACTTTCCCACGATTTAAACTCCTCCTTTTAGCTTATGGTGCCTTGCCGCCGTTCGCCGTCGTTTAAGTGCCCCTCTTTTCGCATTTGAATCGTCTCTACTCTGTGAGTATCCTCTTCTTTCATTCTTTTCAATTTTTCTTGGTTTCTTGAATGTTTTGACCATAAAAATCTGTCATATTTCAAATGGGTTTGTTAGTTTTACATTGTGGTTGGCTTGTATTGTTGATTTTGCATTTTTTATGTGCTTGAGGTGTTGATTGGTGGGCATTTGGTGTGAGAAAACCTCAATTCCTTCCTATGTACTATATTAAAAACATGTTTAAATGTTTGAAGTTGATTAGTTTTGAAGTTTTTGATTTTTTTTAATAATTTTTTGATATTTATTTGCAATTTTTGGTATTTTTTGTAATAAATTTGAGAATTTAGTAATAAATAATTTGTTTGGTATTTTGTGAATTTTTTTTTGTTATGAACTTTGATTAATGGTAAAGTGTTGTTTAAAATTTCATTACAAATAGGTATCATTTGTGTTCCTATTTTGGATTCAGAAGTTTTAGCTTTAAAAATCTTTATTCATTGAATTGGTTTGAAATTGAATTTTTATTTTTGTTTTATTTGTTATATTTCTTCAAATTTATCATGTTAAAATACGTTATGAAGAATAGTTTTAATGTTGATTAAAATAATTTTTATTTAACTATTTCACAAAACTTATATATGTTTGTTTGATTTTTTATTTTTATTTTTGATTAAAAATTTTGAGTGCGTTTTGTTTTTAATTTGGTGTTTGTATATTTAATTGTTTATTTTTTGTTCTTTTAAATAATTACAATTTTTAAGATTCTTTATAATAAGTATAACTTTTTCTTGGTCTTTCACTCTAATTTTTCCTTTGTTATATATTTCAGGGGAAATTTTGTCGAATTTTTTAGTTTTTTAAAAAGAGACATTCCCTTTAATTTGTAATTTAGTGTTAGTCAATTTTAATTTATTGACTAACATTTAATGATTTTATTATTTCAATATTTGAATTAAGGAATTAGAATTGAGCTTGACAACTATGTTCATTGACTCTATAGAATAATGGATTGTAGTTGGATGAAAGCTAAGAGAATTAGCAAAGACTATGAGGATGGGGTTGAAAAGTTTCTTGAGTTTGCTCAGAGAAATGCCCCTAGTAAAAAAGATGGATTGTACTATTATTGTCCTTGTGTCAAATGTTTAAACAATAGTCGATGGAGTATTTCTAAGATAAAAAAGCATCTTATCTGTGATGGGATAAATTTGAGGTATACAAATTGGATATAGCATGGAGAAATTAGAAAGACTATACTGTCTATAAAGGAGAAGGTTGTGAATGAAGACTTTGGTAATAGAATTTCGGATATGTTTCGTGACATAAGGTCTGAATCCTCTATACAGTTCTCTCTCACTTTTGAAACTTTGTGTAGTGATGTAGAGACGTCTTTATACCCAAGGTGCAAAGATGATTACACAAGGTTGACAACTATGTTGAAATTGATGAACTTGAAGGCAAGAAATGGTTGGACCGATACTAGTTTCATGAAATTGCTTGAACTGCTGAGTGATATTCTTCCAAAAGGGAATTCACTTTCGAAACAAATGTATGAGGCAAAGAAAATTTTGTGTCCGATGGGTTTGGAATATGAGAAGATACATGTGTGTCCTAATGTTCAAGTTATGGGTTTTTTATTCAAATTTTCTAGTGTTAATGGTAACTTTCTGCAAGATTCCTTGTTCGAATTTAGTGTTAATGGTTACCATTAACAATGGTGAAGCTTTAAAACCCATGGATGCCGTTGTCACCACCATTGTTGGGGATTATGGAATTGCCAAACGAGAATGATAAACTGATATGGGTTGATTTTCTTTTTTTCTTTTCTTTTCTGTTTTTCAAATTTCATGGGTGATTCACTCTTTTACGAATATAAATTTACAAATTTAATAAAATTATTACATCAGTTCCACTAACATACCAAACACATTTTAAAACTCACTTCCTCGTCCACTTCTCCTTTTATTATGCCATGTATGCACCCACATCAGTATTTTTTAGTCAAAATATTCTCTTTAAATAGTCAATGTTTGAGCAAAAGTTCATGTGGTTTTTTGCTCCTAACATTTTATTAGGGTGCCTGGTGCTCCTTTTTGATATTAAAATAGGTAAATTTGCCTCTTTACCGTTTAATATTTTGAAATAATGATTATTGGGTTCACTTGATTGATGCTTGAGAGAGCTAGGTTAGGTATAGAACTTGGGTTTAATCATATGAGAACTTGAAATTTGTGAGTTGAATAATGAGATAGAGAGATACTTTTTAACCTCACATAGCACATAAGGTTTGCAATGAAAATTGGGGTTTAATTAATTAATTAAGAGATTAATGAATTAATTGAAGGGCTAAGGTGCGCCCAGCACCCTGAACTATTTACCTAGGTGCGTCCAGTGGCCTAAAGTAATTTTGGGTGCATCCAGTGTCCTAAACTAATTAAAATGGTGCGTCTATATCCCAGGTTAACAGAAATGTTATGTTTAACTGTTACTTTCCTGACTCAGCTTAAAGCTGACCCTAGATATTCTAAATGGTAGACATATGGACATTTGATATGTATTATTCTTACTCAAAATTGAATATATTTCCTTCCTCTTCTTCTAAATCAATTGACTTTTGAGTAAGAATAATACACATCAGGTGCCCATGTGTCTACCATGTAGAATATCTGGGGTCAACTTTAAGCTGAGTCAGGAAAGTAACAGTTAAACATAATATTTCTGTTAACCTGGGATATGGACGCACCATTTTAATTAGTTTAGGACACTGGATGCACTCAAAATTACTTTAGGCCACTGGACGCACCTGGGTAAATAGTTCAAGGTGTTGGGCGCACTTTAACCCTTAATTGAACTAAACACTTATTTGGAAACTTGAGAGAGCACTTATAGGTAATTTAGTGTTCTTGGCTAGCATAGTCTATAATTAAGAAGCAAATATAGTGGGGATTTAATTAAATACTTTGGAAATATAAGAGGGATAAATAATCCTAGGTCCCTTTAAATCCTTGGAGTTGAAGAATCATTTTATCTTTTTATTAATTTTGAATTCTAAAAATAGATTCCTTTCATTATGGGTATTTGTGTCACTCAAATTAGGAAAAAGTGTGATTATCAATACTTAACTGGGTTTTGAAACCAAATCACCATGAGAACAATATTTTACTCATTACTTTATCATTTGTCACAACTCGTGCACCTACGGTGTGAATACTTCTTTCATGCCCCATAGTGAGAGATAGGCCCTTATGGCTAATTATTCATCCCCCAAAATAAGCCCATATGTCTAATTATCCCCATAGTGAGGGATAAATTTATGTGGCTTGTGTGTTAGCCCCCATAGTGAGGGTTTGTATGATTGAGATTGTATTTGTATACATGCTTTATAATTCTATCAATATATCTATATTTCTTGAGATTTGATAATTGTCCCACTCGACATCTCATGAGCACATGTTAGTTTGTATAATGAGTTGAAAAGTTAGTTATTAAGACTTTTGTCTCACCTCATGGTTTCTAATATTTTTTGGTGATAGTTCAAGTGTTAGTCTATCAAGAAGGGCCCCAAAGGCTTAGTATGCTGTTATAGCTTGTATAGCCTTCATCTTTTTGTTTTATGTGCTGATTTATTATATATTGCCATATAGGGCTCATTTACTCTGATTTTGTAAACTGATACTTTAGATGGTTGTTATTTGATGGGAATGCTGTTAGAAGGCCTCCTTTAGGACTTTGCATGTGACCCTCTTTTCAAAATATTGACTTCTGATTATTGGACATCATGGTTTATTTTGAAAAGATTTACCAGTGGGTATGTTAGAGAGTATGAGTTTTTGTCTAGGCTTATGGTTGAATGTTATCTCTGGACTTTGAAAGTCCAAAGCCCCAGTTAAGGATTGATATAAACTAATTCCATCTATTCAAACAGGATAGTACTTTATCTTTAAACCATGACTAGATGTGCAAAGCCTTTTTAACATGAGTTACTGGTGACGTAAGTTTATTTCTTTTAACCATGATAATGGTTTTACAATTTTAAGCCTTTTCTTTTCTATCATGGTTAATTTTTCAAAATAAATTATTTGATTTACTTTAAATG
Source organism: Neltuma alba (assembly GCF_004799145.2). Classification (NCBI taxonomy): domain Eukaryota; kingdom Viridiplantae; phylum Streptophyta; class Magnoliopsida; order Fabales; family Fabaceae; genus Neltuma; species Neltuma alba. The sequence continues at coordinate 193,464 of NW_021636083.1, forward strand.
GGTTTGGAAGAACGGCCATTACACCATGGTGGATGGATTCATCCGCCACAGTGGATTACACAAAGAGGGGTCTTCAAAATGAGTAGGTACTACAGCACCTTTTATAGTGGATGCTCCCCTTTCTTTCTAGATGCTACAGTGAATGACGTAATCTTTAGCCTTTTCATCTTGGTACTTCATTCCTTGCTCCTTCTGCTTCCACGGTCTTCTTCTAATGCTCCCAAACAAGTTGAAAACTTCTTCTTGTCATGCAACTTCTAGCTATTACTTTTCCTTGCATAACAAATCTCACAAGAATTTGCACAAATAATCCCCAAAAGTTAGTTCAAAGCAATCTTCACACATTCAAATTATATTTTCCTACTTTAGGGAGGAAGCATACATATTTAGCTTCCAAAAATCATAAAAGAGTATTAACATGAGCTAAATTAGTGGGAATTTCAAGAGGTTATCAATATGCCTAGTGATTAAGGGGGAGTTGAAAGAGATTTGAGAGACATGTTCTGGTATGAGCCCCTGCATGATTATGCGGAAACAACAATATGCAACAATATAATATCTTAAATGAAGAGACTCATTTGAGTAATAACAATGCTAATACAAGAATTAATTTGAATAGTTCTAGGCCTACTAGAAATCGAAGGCCCCCTATTTGATCTAATGACTATGTTTGCTCTATGATTTTTGAAAATAAACAGCATTGCAAATCTAAATGTAGATACTCAATTAGTGACTATATTGGCTATGATAATGTCTCTTATAATCAGTTATGCTTTCTCTATTCAATTGATTCTGTGACTGAACCATCTAGTTATTATGAAGCTATTAAGAATGAAGAATAGGTTAAGGCTTTCAGAGTTGAAATGGAAGCTCTTAAGGCCCATAATACTTGGAAGTTAGTTCTTTTTATTATGAACAACAGTGATAGCATAGTTCTGATTCTTGTTTTTGTAGATGACCTTGTGATAGCTAGTAGTTCAAAAGTTGGAATTAATAAAGCAAAGTCACTTCTTCGTGAGAATTTTAAAATAATAGATCTAGGACATATGAGATATTTTCTAGGCATAAAGGTAGCAAAATCTGAAAAGGGGATTATGCTCTCTCAACATAAATATGTGCTAGATGTTTTATCTGAAACATGTATGAGTGGCTATAAACCACTTGCCATCCCTATCCCACAAAGTTTGAAACTTGCGCCGCACAATCCAAGCAAAGATAGGGTAGAGGATTTGTTGAAGAAACCTGAGAGATACAAAAGCTAGCAGGTAAGCTAATCTACTTAACAATGACACGCCCTAACATTTGTTTTCCTTTGTAGACTTCTAGCCAATTCATGCATTCACCAACTAAAAGCCATATGGCAGCACTTAGGAATGTCTTGAGATATCTTAAAGGAAAGCCTAGACTGGTAGTGTTAATAAGTGCAGATGGAGTACCAAATTTAAAGTGCTATTGTGATTCAGACTAGACTTCCTGCAGCCCTACTAGACGCTCAGTTATTGGTTATTTATTAAAGCTTGGAGGATCACTTGTTATGCGAAAGACTAAGTAGCAAAGCATAGTGTCAAAGTCTTCAACCAAGGCTGAATATCAGGCTCTTAATATGGCTGCATCAGAGGTTGTTTGGGCACGAGCACTATTAAAGGATCTTGGAATTCATCATGAACAGCCTGTGAGGGTTTATTGTGACAGCAAGGTAGCAATTCATATCACTACAATTCCGGTATTCCATGAACATACAAAGCATATGGAAATAGATTGTCTCTTCATTAGAGAAAAGTGGCAACAAAGGCTGATTGATTTGATACATGTTGGGACAAAGAATCAATAGGCTGATCTCCTTAGAAAAGATGTTGGAGGAGACATATAGAGACGTTTATTGGGCAAGTTGGGAACTGTCAACTTGTTTTCTCCTTCCCAACATGAGGGGAGTGCAGAAATAGTAAATGAATCCTAGTATTTGATTTTGATGTATTTGTATTCTCGTTAGCCTTGTAATCTTTTTGGGCTATTACATTACTTTGTAAGGCCCATCTTTCTCAGCCCAGTTTATTTTTAGAGTTTGTTGCTAATGGATTGTATAAATGGGGCCCATTAGGCTTTGTGCATTTGTGATCTCAGATTTAATAGTATAGATGCTCTTCGATTTGCCTATGCTGTGCATTTCGTGTTTAGGGTGTTGTGATGCTTAACAGTAACTGTCAATCTTATTCAACTCATCATTAAATTGTTACAAATGAGAATGTGTTAGGGCTTATTTGTAAGTCTTAATCCATAATACTAGCAATTGATAGCATTAAAAGCAAATATTACAGAACTCCTAAGAATTAAATAAAAATATTCTGGAATAAATTTTAAAAAATTACACTTATTCAAGTCAAATCTTAATCCAAAGCCGAGATAATTTTGATGAAAAAAATCCTAATTCATATTAATCTTATATCTCATCAACAAGCAATCAAAAGGATAGACCAGACCGACCCAAGTTTTCTTCAATCACTTTAGACAATTTCTCTACCATCCCAGGTGAAGAATGGTTAACCCAATCTCCTACTATATCTTTCCTAAAGAGATCTTTGTTTTCATACTGCTGCAAGAATTTTCCAGTCTTGTTTGACTTCTAATTCCTTCATCTTCTCAAGGCTACATAGCTCAGCTATGTTTTTAATAACTCCATTAGTTTCCTCATCTGAAGTGAAAGGGCATTCCAAGAACTCAGCTGTTCCCTTCAACCAGTGAAATTCGATATTTCCTTTCAGATCTTCATACTTTAAAAATAGATCCTTGGAAGGTGTTTTTCTACTCTCTCTCCAATAACCCAACATATGCGTCCAAAATGAGCCAGCCTCATGGATTCCGCTACAGTATCTCTCAAATGCTTCCTCCCATGATAATTTTGGTAAGGATAGTGGTGCAATTTTGTTCATGAAAAGCCACAAAGAATCAAACTGGTCAAATGGGTTTCGACATATATAAATTATCTTGCATTTGGATTTGGTAATCGAATCGGGCAACGAATGAAACGGAACACGTGCACAAAAAATTCTTGGTTCAGGCAGGTTAGATAGATCAGGAATTTGGTTGTTATTTGCATAGTAATTTAACTCTATAAAAGGAACAAGCTCATGTGCATTGGAAATGAGCAAAGGATGGTCACTTTGTGCTGGAGAGAAATGCTTACGATTCACAATGGCAAAAATAAGGGCTTTATTTCAACCAAGTATTACCAGATTTCTGTAAAGTGGCGATAACAATATCGTTATCTTTTGCTTGGAAGTGCTTTTGAAAAGAGCACGCCTTGGATTGGAACTGGCATACCACATGTCTTCATGGAGATAAATGTTTGGGAAAGCCCAACCCTTCTCTCTGCGAAGAGATTTGAACAGATCCTTATATTCTTGGCCGTATTGTTCATACTCTTCATGGCAAATCTCGTTCTCAGACTCAACATTTGGCTGACCTTTTATGACGGAAGTGACACTAGTTTCAGCCATTAGAAGGATGGTATAGTTGGGTAATTAACTAGTAAACAAGTTTCCATTTTTTATATACCATTGATCTGGCAATCGATTATTGCCATTATTTGAAATTAAAAATCGTGGTCACTATAGTATAGTATTATAGAAGGATCTGATTATGGAGCATGTGAAGAGATAGATGCAGACGCATTCGCTGATAGTCCGATCAGCTGTGCACGCCAAGGGAGCCGGTTTAAACAAGTATATTTCAATAATATATGACACCAAAATAATCATTTAATATGATCATTATTGTACTGTGCCAACCAATGTTTGAATTAAAAAAAGCTGAAGACAACTAAATCATTGAAAATTATACAGAAAGTTTAGTGGGGGCAACGAAGTATGACGATAACTTTGATTCCTATGGCGAGGGACCACTGCCACTTGCAGAGGATGCCGAAGTGTCAGTGGATTCATTACTACTCTCGAAGCATTTATATATATAAAACAACAAGTGCATTATCCCTCCAATTTTAATTTTCTCCTTTTGGCAAAAAAAAAAAAAGGGTTACTTTGTATTTCTCTTTATTAAAATTTTATGACTCTATTTTTTTAATTTTTCAAATTGAACTGATTAAAATTTTCCCCCCCTTTCTTTCAAATCCCTGACACCAAACATAGAGTAAGAAGTGCAAAGCAGAGAAAATATTAACAATGACAGTTATCACCAGTCTTTGCCTATGATAAATGGAGCATAAAATTGATGGCTTTCCAATGATCAATTCTCATGTAAAAATATATGAAGGTTTATTCAACAACCTAAAGTATATGGTGTGTGTATATATTAGGGGAAAAAACAAAAAAATGATAGACTAACTTGGAAATGACAGAAATGTCTGCTAAATTTGCAAAATCCCATTTTGGTCACATGAGACCAAATTAGGATTATCATGTTAAAATAAAAGACCAAATTGCCCTTCATTTTATTTATTGTTTTTAAACTATCAAACCCATTGTTAATTGTTATACTGAAATTATTAATAGCGTTACAAAAGTGATTAACCATTATATTAAAGTTGTAAAAAATTTTAAAAAAATTGTTTCTGACAACTGGAGCTAGGATGACCAATTGTTGGCCAGTGAGAGCTTTAGTATTTTAAAAAAATAAATAAAATGAAGGGCAATTTGATCTTTTCATTTAACATGATAATCCCAATTTGGTCTCATGTGACCAAAATGGGATTTTGCAAATTTTGCGGATGTTTCTGTCATTCCTAAGTTGATCTGTCATTTTTCTGACTTTTTCCCTATAGATTAACTTGAAGTATTTTATTTTTTAAATATATTCAGCACTCTAAATTTTATTTTGGTATATCTAATATCTTGAAATATTTTTTCATGTGCATCTATCACCCCTAAATTATTCTGTGTATCGAATATTCTGAATTGCTAAGCGTAAAAGTGCACTAAAAAAATATTTTAGAGTATTGGATACACTTAAAAAAATATTTTAAAATGTTTAATGCATTACAAAATACTTTATAATACTAGATATATATAAACAAAAGCTTTAGAATACTAGATACACTTTTAATTAAAAATATATTAATATATTTATTTTTGTAAGTTCAGAGAACATGCCCAAAATTGAACGCGGATCCAAGCCTTTGTTCACGGCAAATTCACCTTTCTCTAAAAAGTTAAAGTCAAAAAGTGCGAAGTCCAAAGTTACAAGCGGCAGTTCTCTCTACCACTTGCAAAAGCTACTGGTCCCTCCTAATCAGAAGGGCCAAATTATCGCACCTGAAGCCCATATCATCATTTATTTCCTAACCCGAATTGCAAATGGTAAGTTTGGACTTATTGATAATCCAGGGTTGCTCTCTATGTATTCCCAAACAATTTTAGGTTGTGACATCAATGTTAAAATACATTGAGATATTTATCCAGTATTTTTAAAAATATTACTTTAAATTTTATTTTTAATTGTTTGACAAATAAGACCTCTATTATATATCCATTTAACAGTCAATATATGAAAGGGTAAGAATGAAATATAATTCATACTTCATTCGTTAAGAAATCATTCCACAAGTGATGGGACAATGATAACTGAAAATCATTATTTGGAATGGAAAGAAGTTATAATATATTGAAAATGAAACCTCATCTTTTACCTAATTTCACTTCTTCTTCTTTTTAACTTTATCAAAAGAAATAAGCTTAATGAATGAAATATTTTACCCAGTAGTACCTCCTCCACTGTGTTCTTCTCACGAGATCGGTTTCTCTTCAGCAAGGTCTCTCCACTGAGCATTGCTGTAGCAATTATTTTTCCTTTCGTTAAAAATATAAAGGTAACAAAATAGACAGGTTCCTAAATTCATATACTACCTCCGGTTCTAATTATAAGATCCAGTTGACTAATTTGATGAGATTAATGAAAGAAGTTAAGTTAATTATTTGTAATAAATAAGTGTTGTCTTTCCTAAAATATCCTTACTAATAAACTATATTGGCCAGGATTACAATTATTATAGGGACTATTTTGAAAAAAAATGCATAAATATGAGAGACAAAGTGGATTGGGGTCTTATATTTAGGACCAAAATAAAAGTCAAACAGCGTCTTATATTAAGGACCGGAGGTAGTATTTATTTATTATTTTCTTAAAAAATAAAATAATACAAAGTAAAATTAAGCAGAATCTCCACAATTATTTAAATTTATACTTTTTTGGCCTTAATTATTTAAAGTTATACAATAAGAGAGAACATAGACATAAAAAAACAAAACAAAACAAAACACGGCACAACTATATGACTGAACCTGAACTGGATGAGGACTTGACATGTTACTTTTTAGCTGAAGGAGGTCATACGGTTCCAGAGTTGACATGGCGATTAAAGTGGAAGAGGAAGCATTAAGTTATGGCAGAGATTTCATCCTTATAATCTGCAGCTAGAAATTTTTGCTAAGAGATCTTATATTGAAAGGACAGCCCAGAACCAGAAAACTTCTCTTCCATTACTTTGGATAATTTCTCTATCATCCAGGGCGAAAAATAATTAACCCAATCACCAACCGCACCTTTCCTAAAGAAATCCTTGTTTTTAAACTTCTGCACAAATTTTCCAGTCTTGTTCACCTCCAATTCCTTCATCTTCTCAAAGCTGCACAGCTCAATTATGTTTTCAACCACACCATTGCTTTCCTCCTCAGAATTGAATGGGCAGTCTATGAACTCAGCCACTCTTTTCAAGTGGAAACTAATATCTCCTTTCAAATCCTCATACCTTAAAAACAAAACCTTGTTTGGTGTCTCTTGGTTGGCTTTCCAATAACCCAAAATATGTGTCCAAAATGGACCACACTCGTTAGTCCCATTTGAGTACCTCTCAAGCGCTTCCTCGCAAGATAATTTGGGTAAAGGTGGTGATACGAGCTTGTTCACAAACAACCAAAACGATATGAAATTGTCAAATGGATTACGACATATATAGATGATCTTGCACTTGGATTTAGTAATTGAATCAGGCAATGAATGAAATGGAACATGTGTACTAAAGAGTCTAGGTTCAGGCAAGCTGGAGAGATCAGGAATTTGGTTGTTTACATAATGATTGTACTCAAAGAAAGGAACAAGCTCATGTGGATTTGAAGAGAGCAGGGGATGGTTATTTTGTGAAGGGGAAAATACCTTACGATTCACAATGGCAAAAGTGAGGGCTTTCAACCATGTTGTGCCAGATTTTGGCAGGGAAGCTAAGATAATATCACTATCTTTTGCTTGGAAGTGCTTTTGGAAAGAGCATATGGCTTGAATTCGAGTTGGTATATACCAAATGTCTTGGTAGAGATAGATGTATCGGTGGCCACAACCCTTCTCTCTGGGAAGAGAAAGAAGCTCTTTACATTGTTGGCTAAGTTTTTCATACTCTTCATCGTAAGCCTCATCTTCAAGCTTAGCATTTGAGTAGTGGCTTTTTGTCAGCGACGTAGAAGTAGCTTCAGCCATTGAAATGCTGGTGTAGTTAATTAGTTGATAACTTAGTATTATTTATAGGAAGTGGGGTAGCATCAGAAAAATTGTGAGGGCCAATTTTGCGAAGGACTAATCAAGATTTATTCAAAGAATGCTTTTCAAATATATTTGCTCTGATTTATTTTGTTTTAGTTCTAAATATATGAACATAATCTATCTACTATCTCCTAAATTTATTTATTTTTTAAATTATTCTTAACAATTACATATATTAATTAAAGGGATTTATATTACTGTGGGTAGCTGCCAACGCAAGTAATTAAATAAATTATTTTAGGAAAATTAACATAACTTTTTTTAAATAAATAACCGAATTAATTAATTTTTTTAATTTCTGTAAATTAGTTATTTTGTTTTTAAATTAAGGGGGAAATAGCTTTCACTTTGTCCTTTCTACGTAACCTTTTTCAATTGTTATTGGATTTTTCCCCTTATCATTTTGCATGTATAAGATTCGATTGTTCGAAAATTAATAACCACAATCAGTCAGTGAAAGCTACATAGCATCTATCTGTTTAGCAAAAAGACGATCGAGGTGAGCTACGTGGAAATTAAGATGTCAGGAAATATGTCCTCCTGGCTGGAACTGAAAATAAAGACAAAATAATTTTGATTCGAATAATTAATGGCTTTTTATTTAGATTATTGTTTTGAGTAGCATCTAACATGTGAGTGTGACTTCGAGGAAGAAGGAAAGAAGTACAACTACAACGTCTATCATATAAGTGATTTGCAACTTATTCTCATATATCAAAATATACATTAAATCAATAAAAAATTTTAAATTTATTCTTATAAAAGTTTTTTCTCTGTGCATTTACAAATGATTCCTCACATCTCTCTCTTCTTTCTCTCATTCCAACAAAATAAGAATAAAATTACAAAGCGATCATTAAATATTCTCATATTCAGTATAGTACACGATAAGCTTATCTCACACAAAATTAATAATTTAAAAATTACGTTTGCATGGAATAACTGTAAGGAAAAAATATTAAAGAACTTTCTTTTAGACAAAAATTAAAAACCAGTTGGCATGAGATCGAATCATTTGTACTGTAAACTATCACATGAATGCAAACTCTGAAAGGACAAACGACATATTTGCTAGATGGTCCCCTATTAATTTAAAATTATTTTTCACACTTGTTACAAAATGACATTCAGCACTGATTGCAACCTATCACAAATAGGGAAATTAAAGGAGCCCAGATACTTTTTTGAAAAATAATAAGACACACAAATAAAATTTGCGCATAATCAATAGGAAAATGAAAGCCTAATCGAATAATTGCATAAATTACATACTACATTTCATGTCTTACAAAATCCAACAAGAGAATTTGCTAAGGTACGATCCCATCCTGGTAATCCACAAGTTGCAACCTGCATCAACATTCTTTTCCAAGCTGCCAATCTGAAAAAGTGTGAAATGGCTTTAGTGCAATGGCACAATTAGATGTAAGAAAGGGCTTACAGTTAAGCTTCAACTAGAACAATTAATTCCAATGCTTCAGGTTCCACAGACAGAGACCTACATGTCTTAAATTATCTTCTTTCACAGAGACACAAATTAGAAGACATTACCTGATTGTAAAGAACAACTAAAAGGATAGACCAGACCCAACCAACTTCTCTTCAATCACTTTGGACAATTTCTCTATCATTGAAGGGTTGAAATGATTAACCCAATCTCCTACTTAAGCTACACAACGCAATAATGTCTTGAATAAACCCATCACATCCTTCCTTGGAATTGAATGGGAAATCCAAGAACCGGGCCACTCTTTTCAAGTAGAAGTTGATATCTCCTTTCAAATCCTCATACTTTAAAAACAGAATCTTGTTTGGCATCTCTCTACTTGCTCTCCAATAACCCAACATATGTGATCAAAATGGGCCACCCTCATGGATCCCCTCCCAATGCCTTTCAAGTGCTTCCTCAAGTGATGATTTAGGTAAAGATGGTGGTGCGATTTTGTTTAGATGAAACCAAAAGGACACAAAATTGTCAAAAGGGTTTCGACATATGTAGATTATCTTGCATTTGGACCTGGCAATTAAATCACGCAACGATTGAAATGGAACATGTGTACTAAATAGTCTTGGTTCAATCAAGTTGGAGAGGTCAGGGATCTGGTTATTTGCATAAGATTGAACTCAAGGAAAGGAAGAAGCTCATGAGCATTGGAAATGAGAAGAGGATGGTTATTTTGTGAAGAAAAGAAATGGCTACGATTCACAATGGCAAAAGTACAAGGGCTTTCAACCAAGTACTACCTGATTTCGGTAAGGAAGCTATAATAATATCACTATCTTTTGATTGGAAGTGTTTTTGGAAAGAGCATATCCCTTGAATACTAGTTGGTGCAAACCAAATACCTTGGTAGAGATAAACATATGGGCTAGTCCATCCTCTCCTTTTGGGAAGTGAAAGGAGTAGTTCCTTACATTCTTGGCTAAGTTGCTCATATGCTTCATCGTAAGCCTCTTTCTCAAACTCACCATTTGATTGGCTTTTTGTTAAGGAAGTTGCAGAAGTTTCCGCCATTGAATCGCCACTTGGGATATTCACTTAACCAGGAAAAATATATAGGCATATAAGAATTCAGCTCACAAGTTTCCAATAGGTACAGCACAGCTTGGCCACTGATTATTGTGATTATTTAAAATGAAGAGTCGTAATTATAATTGTAAGTAGTCGATTATTAGAATAGGTCTAAAATGAGGTACCGTTAGAATATAGGTGGCCACATATTGGGTTGCCAAATATTGAGAGAGAAATGATAAAATGATCTAGTTCTTATTATTGAATCTTAATAAAGTGATTTTACAGAGTCAACATGTACAGTGCTAGAGAAGTTCAGACGTCATGACATGTGCACAATGAGCTGGCTCTTAATAGACTTATCTAATTGGTTTCATGACAGTAAATCTAACAGAGGTTAGACTTATAACTCTCATTCCCCTTGCTTACAAAGGGCGAAGTGCAAGAAAGAAGAAACAAGCAACAACTGAGAACTAAGAACGAGAATTAAGAACAAGAATCGTTTTAATTTCTTCATCAGCAGAAGCATGGTAGCCAGTGAGATCTGTCAAATCCGGTGTTTCAGGAGACATAATGTTGAGTTTGTTTCTGCAGTAGAAAAAGAGAGCACTAGATTGAGCCTTAGCCAGAGTATCCGCCACTTGATCAAACGAGGGAACAAATCCAACATGAACAATCCCTGCAGACGCTTTTTCTCGGACGAAATGAAGATCAAGCTCTGCATGCTTAGATTTGTTGTGCAACATTGGATTAGCTGACAAAGCTACTGTTCCTGAATTGTCATACCAGATTGTTGGAGTGTCCACCACATCAATGCACATTTTCTTGAGCAAGGCCAATATCCAGATGACATCCGCCACTGCATCAGCAACACTTCGATATTCTGATTCCCCAGCTGATCTGGAAACTACTTGCTGCTTTTTGGATGTCCAAGTGATTGGATTTGGACCTAAATAAGTGCAAAAACCACTTGTACAGACATCTATCCGGCTTGCTTCCTCCCCAGTCTGCATCAGCAAAGGCCTGGACCTGAAAAACTATGACTGCTTTAGTTAACAATCCATGAGTATAGGTACCCCTGAGATATCTTAGCAACTTTTCAACACATTCCCATTGTTTTACAGTAGGCTCATGCATGAATTGACTGAATTTATTAACAGTGAACGCAATATCAACTCTGGTATAACAGACGTATTGAAGAGTACCGAGCACACTTCTGTATAAAGAAGGGTCAGAAAAAGGAGCACTGTCCCTGGACTTAAATGTACATTTACAGCCATTGGAGTGGCATAAGCTGTCGTAAAACATAAATTTGTTTTTTGCAGGAGCTGGTCTATATATTGTCTTCGTGTAAGTAATAAGCCAAAAGTAGTCCAAGCGAATTCAATGCCAGGAAAAAAGAGAGCTCTCCAAGATCTTTAAGAGAGAACATATCACCCATTTTTGTAATTAGTTGCTGTATCATTTTTTTTGGAACTACCAGAAATGACTAGATCATCCGCTTATGCAAGGAGATAAGTAATCTCTAAGCCATCTTGGTTGATGAACAAACAAGAGTCTGCTTTGGATCATTTAAAACCCAGAGACTCTAAGGCAGAGTAAAGCTCTATGAACCAAGCTCGTGGGGCTTGTTTTAGTCCATATATTGCTTTCTTTAGCTTACAGACTAGTGGTTGTCCATCATCACCAAATTTTTCAAAACCTTGAGGTTGTTCCATGTAAACCTCCTCTTGTAAGTCCCCATATAGGAAGGCCACTTGATGAAGCTTGCAACCATTTGTGACAACAACAGTATGTAAGCACAGCTCTAACTGTAATGGCTTTGACCACTGGATTGAACATATCTGTAAGATCGGTTTCAGCCTCTTGCACATAACCCTTAGCTACTAGTTTGCCTTTGCATTGAGCAAGAGAGCCATCCACATGCAACTTAGTTTTAAGCAACCACTTACAGCCAATGATTTTCCTCCCCGAAGGTAGAGGAACAAGCTCCTTGGTGCTAAACTTAATCAACGCACACTGCAAAGGAAATGACCTTTGGTGCTGATTTTCAGCAGCAACTCTAAAAAGTTACTGCTAAAACTTGACTTTTTACGGTAATAATAAAAGTGGCCATTGAAAGTATGACTTTTACCGGTGACTATTATAGTTGTCACAGAAAGTCAAGTTTCAGCGGTGATTGTTTAAAGTGACCACTAAAAGTGACAACTTTCAATGGCAATTTTACATAGCCACCATTAAAAGTTAGGTTATCAGCAGTAATGATAAAAGTCGCTATTGAAAGTCAAACTTTTAGTGACGACTATAAAACATCATCGTTGAAAGTGACACTTTCAAGAGTGACTATAATTGTCGTCATTAAAAGTCAGTGTTATTTTCTTAGCCATTTCTTTATCACTGGTTGTCACAATTTTTTTATTTTTTCTTTAAATACAATATTTAACATATCAAATTATTAAATGCATCATTATATCATGAAGAAATAAAATAAGATAATTAATAAATTTCTATTTTCAAAGGTTTTATTCTTAAATTAATAATTTGATTTAAAATAAATGATACATAACTAATTTATGTACTTTTTTTTATTCAACTAGTATATATAAACAAGGCGTAAATGTTGCAAGTTTAATTTCCTCATTATTGGTTTATATTCTTAAAAGCAATTGTTTTAATAATTTGATATGTAAAATGTAAAAAAGGATATGAGTAAATTTTAATAAGATTCTTCTTTTATCTTATAATCAATCAATGAGAAGAAATATATAAAACTAATTCAATAGACATAACTCTTCATAAATTTAACCAAATAAGTCTTTAAATGTACACGTATTTAATTATAAAATATGCACCTATCGTGTGTCTGTGTTTCCATCAAAGTTTTCACAATCACACGTTAGAAAAAAGGGAAGAAAAACAATGATTCAAAAGAAAAGAAGATAATTGGTTAGAAAATAGTACCTCTGATCCTAAATATAAAATTTAGTATAGGAGTTTTTTTTTGTTTTAAACACAAGATCTAATTTACTTTGTCTTGAAATTTATAACTATTTTTTCATACTCTCCTTGCACATATTAAGGAGTATTCATCAAGAGATGGTTTCTAATGCAAAATAATCATAACTGTGCTTTAGAAAAATCAACACATGTTTTCATACAAACAACTAAGTTAACTAATCTTCTTAATCTTTTCATACTAATATAAAAATTCTTGAAATATACATATAAATCATATAATTAAGCCTATAAAATTTTAATAAATTTATGGTCGTATGATGTTGTTTTTTCCTTTACACACCTTAATCAAAATATCCTTATACATAGATCAGATATAATGATATTTTGTCTAAAAAATATATTAATTATATTTATATGATATTATATAATTATTGAATATTATCTTGAAACATCAATATAAATCATACATTTATTCTAACATTTTAAATAAATTAATAGTTAAAAAAAACGAAAATAAATGGTAAAAATTTATCAATAAATTCTTAAAAAATTATATAATTAATTTAGATGGAAAATAAATTTCAAAGCAATAAAAAATTAACAAATGACATAATAAGAAATTTTTCATTTTTATATAATATTTTAATTTTAAATTAATATATTAAATAATATTATCCATTGAATATACATAAAAAATTCTTAGCAAAAAAAAAACTATAAATAAAAATTTACCGAATGTATTATGAATTATATAAATATTTTAAGTTATTTAAAAATAATATCACAAATATTATATCAATATATTAACATTATATTTTATATTTATATATATTGATATAAATGTTAATATTACGTTAATATGGGTATAGTTTAACATATTTATATATTTCAGATATATATTAATAAGCATATATATTATAAATAATATCACACATGTGTGTGTGTATAATTTTGCAACAAAAAATGAAATTTCATCATAGTTCACTTGGCAGGAGGCTCAACATTATAGCAAGGAAGTTATGGGTTCGAATCCAGAGAAGGCACATTTGCACGGTGAAAATACTAAGCTGTGATGTAGCACGATACGACAATGAGTGATGTTACATGTGAATAATAAATTAGATAGAAAGTCAAGTGGTAAAGTAGATTTAGAGTTGAAACAACTTTTGACTTGAGATCCGACTCTTGTCTAGACTGATATTTTTTAAATTATTAATCCAAGAAGGGCAATATAGAAAAATTAGAGAAAATTTCCAAAAAAATTCCCAAATATTTCCAAAAAAATTCTGAAAAATTGTCAAAAGATAAATTAGAGGTTTTGGAACCCTATTTGAGGTTTTGGAGGTGGAAATGATATGAAAATAATTTATTACAAAATTTTTTATAGAAAGAAGTTTTTTGGAAAAAACAGTAAAAAAAATTAGTCTGAAACAATTATTTTAAATATGTAGAAGCCTCAATAAATCTAGAAAAAAATGATAAAATTATTTGAGGATTTATTTGAGTTTATAAAATTATTTCCAAGCACTGAAAGTGAAAGAATTAATTTTAGAATATTTATTACCGAAATATTACTGGTAAAACCTGATTTTGGAGAAAATTCAAAATCAATAGTTGGAGGTCGAGAAATATTATTGGAAATTTGGAAGGAATTTTAGCCGATACGGCGAACTTGGGTGGAAAAATATTTGGAGATGTAAGATGATGTTCCTTCCTTCTTTCTTCGGCCCATTGGGCATTATTTTGGACTAGTAATGAATAGTAATTTTGTAGCCCAAGTGGTGCACATGGTTATAGAATAAAATAATACAAAATATCACATGATTTTATTCAAAACATTATCACTTAAGGGACACATGTACACTTCCAAATTCTGCAGCCTCTTAAAGTGTTGACATGACCATAATACCTCAGATTTTTAAGGGACACTTGGCAGGAAGAGGAGGCCAAATTTAAGTCTATAAATACCGCCCTTCTTACACCTTAAATTTTGGTTATTTTGGCACTTGAAAGGGGAAGGCCTTATATTAGAAAAATTCTAAGTTGGGAGTCAATTTCATGCAAGTTTGAAGCCAAAAATTATCAAGCTTCAAGTAAGGATTCATCAAGGTATGTTAAAGCTTTAATTTGGCCATGTTTCTAGTTTGTTTCAAGTAGAATTTGGTGACAAAATTCCAAGGTAGTATGCTGTCCAATTTTCGAATTGATGAGGAATGATTAGGAAATGATAGAAATCATAATTTAGAGCTTGGAATAGCTCGCTTGGTTGATTTTTGGATTGATTTTTGGAAGAAATTCCAAGTTTCCTAATTATCGCATTGATTCGGCCACTTCAAGTTCATGGGGTTAGAAATTGTTTTAGTTTAATTTGATGGTTCTAATGAATTTAGAATGTGTTTTTATGTGGGAATATGTCAAGAGAAAGTGTTTGAAAGCATGGGAATCAAAAATAGAAATTCTAACCCTAAACTACCCTCAATTTTGCCAAAGCAAGTTAAGGAGAAAGGAGTGCGATTTTGTTAAATTTGATTTGATATTTGGATTCTACATGAAAAATTGTGTAAGAACGATCCTTGAGATTTGTCAAAACAAAGATGGAAATTAAAGTTGAAAAGTCAAAGAAAAGAGGGTTATAGAGTTATATTGATACCTAATGGTATGTGTTTTGGTTGATAATTTGGCATATATTTACACAAGGATTGGTAGGAATTGTATAGGGAACAAGGAGGTGAAGGGAATTGAAAGACGCGCAATGGAATAAACTTTAAAATTTTCAATCCCTTGCCCGGATCTACCGATCGTGTTTAAGTCAAGTAGTAAGAAGCATTACCTTCGATGTTCGGTCTCTTGGTGGCTCGGGATTCCGCCGTTCAGGATGCCTCTGCTCACCTCTTTTATCGCTCGAAGTCGACAACTCTGGTCGGCTTCCTCTACCGATATCCACATGAACAGCTTTCCAACCACAAACGACGTGCTAGTGCCTTTGTCTGTCTAGGGTTTTTCGAAGAATCTGTCCTCCCTTCTCTATTTTTGGCCGTCTCTTATCTGCAAGTGCTTTTCCTCTCACACACAAAACCCTAGCTCCTAATATCAAATATATAGGATGCTATAGGTATTATGAATGATATTTAATTTCAAAATTAATCCTAAATTAATTCCGAAATTAATACAATATCAAATATTGCCTAATCAAATAAGAGAACAATTAAATAAATATGGTTTATATTAAATCCGTCTTACAGATTTAATTTCCCTTTTTATTTAACTCAAAATAAAGATATGACGGAATTAATTTATATAGATCTAATTTATCCTTATAAATTAAATCTAACAATTAATATCTCTTATATTTATATAATATGTATATATATACACGAATATATATATACACATGTCCACCCTATATTATTCATTGAATCTGGACATATCTTAGATTCAATGAATCTGGACATCATAACTCATGTTGGGCTATTTTGTGTGCGACCTTGTAGGCCCATATGAAGTTGGCAGTGGGCCATTAACTATAATGACTCACAAGTCGTAAGCGGTCTCTAGCAAGACATCACGACTACCCAAATCATATGAGGATCGTTGAACGATGTAACCTTTCATACAACCATATCACGTCCCTTTTGTTACACGACATTTTGGTCATGGATGAGGCATGGAGAACATCATCCTCCTATTCATAACTGTTACTTTCTCGATTCCTGAGTAGTCTGAGTATAGAAACGGAACTACCTTTCCATTATAGTATGGCCATACATTTCTCAGACTCACTCATCGAGGGGCCCAGTAATATCTCTCTACGAATGTGAGGGACAAATTCCATCTTGACTATTCACATTCCTCCGCATGAAAAACCACTAAGCCTGAACATAGTCTTTATGATCACTCGGTCAAAAGTGACTTTTGACTAGGTCAAAGCTGAGCGTTTCTCATGTAGGAATCCATGATGATCTCAGGTTAAAGGGCACAGTGACATGGTTTGTATATGAGAGAAGCTTATGACTTAACCCATGCAGCTCTCTCATAGTGGGTCGGTCCAACACCTTGTACTCTTACATGTGCCTATGACTTTAATTTATATCTCTATATATCTTTAAAGTCATACTGGTCTTATTTCATCTCTGCTCCCATATAGATGACCGACCAGGGACATTTAGGAT
This sequence comes from Neltuma alba, assembly GCF_004799145.2. NCBI lineage: Eukaryota > Viridiplantae > Streptophyta > Magnoliopsida > Fabales > Fabaceae > Neltuma > Neltuma alba. Next base: position 210,645 of record NW_021636083.1, read on the forward strand.
AAATCATGAGTTATCTAAGGATAGTCATCACAGTAAACATGCAAATAATATGATAACATAATTAATAAATTCATAAATCAACAATGATCATAACACAATGATTGGCCTCTAGGGTACAATTTCCAACAGGAGGAACATTAAGGGATCAAGAAGGTCAAAACTTTGGATTAAAAGATGTAGCCTGGAATTTACAATTTTAATATTAACTTGCTTGGTTGTTACATAATATGATTTCTTGAAGATATGTCATGTTATATTTGAAATTATTTGATGATGATGACATGTGAATGGTTGCATTATGTCCCTTGGCAATGTGCTTGGATATGTTGATTTTGAATGGGTTGAAATGATATTTGCATGACATAAATGTGAATAAATATTTATGAACTTGCTTATAACTTACCTTGCTTCTTTAATATTATTATTATAATTCCTTTGCTTCTGAGATTTTTATAAAATCTTATTTCTCTTTATGTATAACAACTAATAGGACCATATCAAAAAAAAAAAAACAACTAATAGGACCCTCAAGTAGTGTGGCCAAGGGCAAGGAGATGGTATTCCCATGAAGGAAACATGTTATGGAATTCTATTGAATTTATGTTAAATATTATGTACAAGTTTTGTAATATTATGACTATATGATGGATGACTTTTAAGAGTTGTAAATTATGAAGAATGACTTAGTATGTGCTGTCATATATGGCTGAACCATGTTAGAATGGGTATGGCTTAAATTGGATAAGTTATACTTGAAAAAGGATAAAAGTTAATTTTTTAAGGGCAAAGTTTGACCATGTGAAATTTTGAGCAAATAATGGAGTTTAGAACTAAAACTTAATAGTCCCATAGATTATATTTTTAGCTTTAAAATGAGTGGTATTTTATGAAATTTGGAGTTTTGTTTATAGAGTTATACCCTTCCAAAGTTGGGTATAAATTTTGGAAAATTGGAAAAATAATCAGATGAACAATGCATCTTGATGTGAAAACTGAGCATGAGCTGGATTCATACTCTCAATATATTTTTTTCCTTAAAGAGCTCATTACAAGTTTCAAGTAAGACTTGGAATCATATCATTTCAATTTTTTTAGAATTAGTTATGATTTTTCAAAATTTAGAGACATCTAAAGTTACAATGAATTAGTAATCCGAAAAAAATTTAAAAATTTAAATTTCTCCAACTTAATATCTCGAGAAATGTTTCCAAATACTCCCACTTGATGTAAAATTGGGTAATAAAGTAAGGTGTGATAGGTGATAGCATGGAAGGTGACATGGTAGGACACACGGCAGGTGGGCAGATGACATGGCATGACACATGACACGTGGTGATGTGGCAAATGGGGTGGATGACATGGCACGATGTGGCAAACAGTTGATGATGTGTCATTATTTATGATATTTAATATTGCCGCTGAAAGTCACATTTAGAGGCGACATATGGGGTCGCCACTAAGGGCACCTTCTACCAATAGTGACTTATTTTATTGCCTTCAATTAGTTTCAACGATAGTTGCTATAGCAATGACATGGCGGTAACAAAAAGTCACCACTAAAAACCTTCAGCAGTGACTTTTTGACTTTTAGTTACTACTTTTGTCACCTTTGAAAGTCAAGCTTTTTATAATGGCATTGTATTCCTCTTTTATAGCTTTTGTCCAAAGAGGATCAAGTAATGCTTCTTTAATAGAATTGGGTGCAATAAAATAATCAATGGACATAAACACTTTAGGTTTAAAAATACCATCATTTCCTTTAGTTACCATAGGGTAGGTATTGCTAGAAGGTAATCTCGTTTGGGGGGGAATTGGTCCAAAAAGGGTGATTTGTGAGAAGGTTCTTCATTAGAAAGACATTCATTGCGTGACGAATTGGGAGGTGGTTCATTGGCGGCCGACTGTATAGTGGAGGTGGTAGGAGTATTGGGTGATGGTGGTGTTTGTAGAGGTAAGTGAGAGCTGTGAGAATAGAGGAAGGGTGGTAAAGAAGGAGTAGGCTAAGGTAAAGAAGGAGTAGGCTAAGGTGGAGTTAGTATAAGGAGTGGTCGAGATGGTTCGAGAAGAGGACAAAGTGAGGAAATTGTGTTAGTGGCACCATTGTTAGCAGCAAACTTTTTGACATTGATTTAAGAAATACGTGGAAAAACATTCTCATTAAATCTGACATGCCTTGAAATAATAATTTTGCCTTGAACATCTAGATAGTTGTACCCTTTATTCTAAGAGCTATACCCAAGAAAAATACACTGTGCAGACTTGAATTCTAATTTGTGCTTATTGTAAGGCTTGATTAAGGGAAATCACTGACAACCAAAGACTTTAAGAATAGAATAATATGGTTTAACTCCATAAATCTTTTCAGATGGTGTAATGAAATGGACCTTCTAGTTATCCTTTTTAGTTCGCATCCGAAAGCGTTATGGTTCCAGTGAATCATGAAATAAGCTCATAGATTAAAAATTTGAAATTTAATTCTCAAGTTACTATTCATCAGTAAATTCTAGATTTTGTCTAACTTTGAAAAGTCAATCATAGAAAAATTGTACTGAGATGATTTAAATCTCCATTTAAAGCTATTTTAACTCTCTACAAGGAAAAAAAATACAAATCCAGACTTAGACCTTCTCAATTCATACGGTTAATTTATGAAAGTTTACCATTCAAACTGGTAAAAACTGTACTTTCTAATTTTTCTGCCCCAATTCTGAGTAGTTATATCTCTTAGCACACATATCTATTTTAAGTGATCTACCACTTGTTTTAATTCTTAGGATGTTTACTTTAAGCAAAATATGTGGAAAAACATTCTCATTAAATGTAACATGCCTTGAAATAATAATTCTGCCTTGAACATCTAGATAGTCGTACCCTTTATTCTAAGAGCTATACCCAAGAAAAATACACTGTCCAGACCTGAATTCTAATTTGTGCTTTTTGTAAGGCTTGATTAAGGGAAATCACTGATAGCCAAGACTTTAAGAATAGAATAATCTGGTTTGACTCCATAAATCTTTTCAAATGGTGTAATGAAACATCCTTCTAGTTATCCTTTTTAGTACGCATCCAAAAGCATTACGATTTAAGTGAATCATGAAATAAGCTCATGGATTAAAATTTTGAAATTTAATTCTTGGGTTACTATTCATTAGTAGATTCTAGATTTTCGATCTAACTTTGAAAATTCAATTATAGAAAAATTGTATTGAGATGATTTAAATCTCCATCTAAAGCTCTTTTAATTCTATACAGGAAAAAACTACAAATCTGGACTTAGATCTTCTCAATTCAAATAGTTAATTCGTGAAAGTTTACTGTTCAAACTGGTAAAAACTGTACTTTTCAGTTTTTCTGTCCCAATTCTGAGTAGTCATATCTCTTAGCACACACATATATTTTAAGTGATCTACCATTTGTTTTAATTCTCAGGATGTGTACTTTAAGCATACAAAATTTCATGGAGATATTCAATTGTTTGCCTCACTTCCACTCTATCACAAACTTGTGGCTCGTTTAAGGATTACTTATCCCCTTTACTTGCATTAAAAATGCATAAATATTTATTTCATTACATGCAATCATTCCATCAATCTATTGATTGTTCCTATACATTAACTTATTCAATTTTACATACCAATATCATTAATCCTCATTTCATAATATTTATGTTATGTTTAATCATACATTAACATAAAAGGGATTTTATTACATAACATAACATATTACATTATTTCTTCAACCCTTCCTTTCATTCTTGCATTTGCACATCTTGCATTTTTCTTTCTTTGCATATCATACCTATTATAGTTAGTTAAAGGAGAGTGAGATTTGGGAGAATACAAGTAACAAACAATAACTACCTAAACATACATAGCAAGCTTGACATTCATAACATGCTTGCAAGTTAACGTCTTTATAATATAATAATACGTTTGGAAATTATCATGTATTTATCATAAAACATATAGGCATATGGCATACTTCAAACATATTCATATTCACAATGTATGAGTTCATAAAATTAGATAAACATACAAATATGCCGTACATGCAAACAAATACTAAGCACATAAGAGTAGGGTAAAGTTTGCTATCTTTAACTTTTTACATTCAATCTTCCCTCTTGCTTTGTTTGCGCCAGCCATCAAGGTTGCTTGATCAACCTTTTCCATTCATGTTTCTTGATGTCATTGCCATTCATTTATTGGAGCCATGAAATCAATAGCATTCTTATTTTGCTTTTTAATATACCTTAACCTCTAACTCTTGAGCTTTAATTTCAGTCTTTTTAAACTTAATTCCACATGCTATTCCTTTATGATTTTACATATAGAATATATTTTCAAGTTCAAATTAAATAAAATCTAATTTCTTCCCTTTCGACTCATCTTGGCTGAATGCATAGGGTTTAGGGTTCAAAATTTTATTTTCAATTCCAATGCTTCCATTTAGGTCAAAAAAAATTTCAATACTTCCAAACTTACTTTCTCACCTTTACCCCACACAAATTTTAAGTCTAAACACATTGAAAGTACTAAAATCATCAAATTCCAACCCTAATATCATCCCTAAGTCTGGTCGAAATTCTCATAGAATTAGGGGAAGTTGGATTCTTTCCAAGTTTATCAAAAACCCCTTCATTCTTACTCTTTTCTTCCTCTTAATCATTAACCTAACATCAATCAATCCTTTTCATAGTTTAAACACAATTGGATAGCATATCATTTTAGGTTTTAATTCTTTGAAAAATCAACAAAAACCATAGCCAAATTGTATTATTCTATCCATGTTCTTCTCATCATTTTTGTGTTAAAATAGGGAGAAAAATAGGAAGAAATTCATGCTCCCTCTTACCGTTGACTATTCTTCTACCTATTTTACAATTTTATACCATATCGGCTACTTTTTCAGGTCCCGGCTTACCTGATAACCCTAAGACATGCTCTGACATCCTTTTTTTTTAATCACAAATAACTTCACATAGTATTATACAAAGTGCATGTAGTGGGAGGGATGCTCTTCTCTTTATTCTTTCATTAAAATATTTAATAAGATTTATTTCAAAGTAAACTTGATAGAATTCTATCTAGCGGTTCATAACTCTGATAATTTGTCTCTTGGTATCAATACTACCATTTCATCATGGGATATTTCTCTAATTTTTCTTAGGTCAAAATTTAACCCATAAACATTTTATTTTGACTTTCCTTGGATAGTGTATAAATAGGCTTTAAGTTTTATTAAAGCCAAACTCTTTGTTTTTTGGGGATGAAATCATTTTTAAAACCTATGATAATTTCTCAAGTATTTATTTTGTATTTATCTCCAAATATCTAAGACCTCCTCATATTTTAAATAATTCTATTTTGGCTAATATTCATAATTAGCCAAAACCTTAAGAATTTTATCAATTTGCTTCAAGGGTATTTTCATGATTTTTAGCCTCATAAAGCTATAGAACCTCATTTTTAATTTTTTTGAAATTTTTTAGAATTTTTCTAGAATTTTCAGGTGTACTTTCCATAATTGCCCTTTCTAGCTCGAAACTTTCTCAATTTACGATTAGGTCCCTACTTAGGTTTAGCCTTAGAAATCATCTCACTGAGGTTCCTGGAACACCCTTTGGCCTTTAATGGTCTCTGATTCCCATACTTGAGCCCTTGAGACTTTCTTAGAATCTCTAATTTGCTTATCTCGTGGTCTAGAAACTCTTATTTCGTAATTTAGTCTATAAGAATCCTCCCGTTCTTCTAGGAAACTTTTCAAACTCTTGCCAAAAAAAGTCTAATAGCCTGTCCATTTCAAACTAATTTTAGTATTTCTATGCTCAAAATTTGGGATGTTATACATATCATTATTTATTGTAGAAAAAGGCAATCGATTTAAGAGAGACACAACTGTATAAAAAGCATTAGACTAGTAAAAGGTAGGCAAGCTAGCATGAGCCAATAACGACATACCAATCTCCATAATTAAGTGATGATGCCTTTCAAATAATCCATTCTACTTAGATATATAGGGTCATGTGAACTTATGTTCAATTCCACAAGTATTAACAAATTGTTTGAAACTTAGAAATTCTCCCCCATTAAATTGAATAATCTAAATCTTAGTATTAAGTCTATTTTCAACTTGTTTTTAAGTTCCTTAGATTTTGGCAAAGCATCATATTTCTTATGTAGTTGGAAAAATCCAAGTGAATATACTAAAAGCATATATTATAGCTAGATAGTAAACAAATCCGTAAGAAGCAACCAGGACAGGTCCTTAAAAATCCAATTTTATTAATTCTAGAGGTTTCTTATACACTATATTTCAATTAAAAAAAATAAAGGAAGCTTATGAGCTTTCCCAAATTGACATGCTAAACACAAGGAAATAGCATTGAAATTTGAAAAGGGAATAAATACTTTCTATAAAACAATCCTGACTGTATCAAAGGCCAGATGTCCAAACCTATTATGCCACATATAAAGCGAATCTCAAGTATTTGCAAGGTTACATTGAGCAGCTATAGGAGTGGAGCAAGTTGAAGGTGCTACTCTCATTTTCTACATCTTATTTGTCTCAATCCCATCTATCAGAATCTTTCTTGTCCTCAAATCCTTAAACAAAACAAGCATAAGGAAAGAATTCAATTGATACTCCATTCTCTTAAGTAGTTTATGCAACAGGCATAAGATTTTTAGGCATAGGAGGCACACAAAGTACATTATTCATATGTAACTGAGAGACAGGGGATTTAAGTTGCATGTTTCTAACATGAGTTACACTAAGTCCATTTCCATCTCCTACCATAACCTTACCATTGTGTCTAGGGACAGATTGTTGCAAACTTGAGGCATTCTTGGATACATGTTTTGTCACTCTTGAATCAGTATACCAAGTATATATCGTCTGAGACTACAGTCTGTGTAGCAATGAAAGCTTGTGTAGATAAAGGTACTGATGTGGATGACTGACCAACACTTGTACTGACCTTAGCAATATTTAGATCAAGAGTGGTAGAATTCATAAGAACAAAGTTATACTGTTTAGAACTAAAAGAATGATTAGCAACAAGCACAATATAGTATTGAGACTCATCAGGATATCCATAATTAGAATACTAAGCGTTGGTAAAGTAGTCTTGTGAATGATTCTGAGAAAAATCTTACCTATAATAGCACTTGTCTGTTGTATGACTAGTGCAATGAATTTGGCACCTTACTTGAATTGGTTGGAAGCGTCCTCATCTATAACCTCGACCAACTGATGAGAAATTTGGAAATGACAGATGCTAAGGACCATGACCTCTTGCTCTGAGCTATGTAAGACTCAAACACTCGTGACTGATCTTCTAACGTAGCTCTAATACTATGCTAAATATTGAGAGAAAATGATAAAATGATCTAGTTCTCATGATTGAATCTTAATAAAGTGATTGTACAGAGTCAACAAACACTACTACGGCACGAATCTTTTACTTCTGTTCTGGATAACCTTTTACTTCTGTTTTATGGGGGACATAAAAAGAAGAGAAGTAAAAAGTAGCCCTTTTTTAATCATTCCATACATATGTCACAAACTCAAACATGATTCCTTAGCCAATATTCATATGCATATCAACTTTGGTCATTATTAAAATATTCCAACATAATTTGCAACAATTCATAATAATTCATACTTAATCACAAAACATTGTTCCAAGTGGCATAATAATCAACTATCTCCCAAGATGATCTTCTTTCCTTTGTCCTTGCCTGGTACAACCACTAATTGGTGAGTATTTGAACATAGGAATGAGATTTAATAGGAAATCTCAGTAGTAATAAATCATAATTATCGTGCTAATCCTACTATGTAAAAATGTGACATGTTATCATGAAGTTAGGAATTATCATGCAACATTTCATGTGCATTTCATTGCCACAGAAAGAGAGCAATCAAGCCATTAAACCATTCCACATAACATATTACCAAGGCAGATTTGACATAGAATTCTACACATAATCACATAATTTGCTTAATCACATTATAGCAATATAAATCAAAGAACACATACACATTTAAACAAGTAAGAAAGCAATCAAATTATGAGTCCAATACTACCTCTTGATTAACTATACAATTCGGCCTCCTTTAATATTTGATGCTCTTCTTTGTTTTCTTGAACAATGCTTGCCAATCCAAGCATAAACATATTTCATATTACCAATAATCCAAGCATAAACACCATTACTCAGTATTAAACTCAAATAAACTCAAGAGGAGAAGTTGATACATATTGTACTCTTTTTTCCTTCTCTATGGTTTTGTCCCACTGGATTTTCTTAGCAAGGTTTTTAATGAGACAGCATTGCATAGTATATCAATAAATGATGTACTCTTTTTCTTCCACTAAGTTTTTGTCCCACAGAGTTTTTCCTAGTTGAAGTTCTTTAATAAGGCATGTTCATATATAATGGATATCTAATGGGGAGTGTTATGAATAAAATAATATCTTTATGGATATCTATATATTTCCTATTATTTCCAAGATCTCTTATAATCTCAAATATCTCTCATTATCTCTATATCCCATAATTATTTTTTATTATTATATAATCTATAGAATCTGTCAAAAATGTAAAACTGTGCCTATAAATAGAAGCCATATATCATGTATTTAGCACCCTTGAATGAAATAAGAAATATTCTCTCTTGTTGATCATATCTTCTTCTTTATTATTCTTCTCTATTTTTTCTTTATTTATACCACTTGAAATATTCTCAAACTTATAATTTCAACTTGATCTTGTTGCTCACAAAAAAATTCTAAAAACTCAAGATACTTGTAAAATAATTTTTCTCTAGTTTCCCCTCTTATTTAAGGCCTTTTCATAATTTAAATAATTAATTTTTGACTAAATTTCACTTAATTAGCTAAATTTAGTAATTCTTCATAAATCTTCTTTCTGAGGCTCTTTCATATTTTTACTTCTTTTGAGCTTCAAATATGCTTTGAAAAAATCCTTTCTAATTTTCCTGAACTTTTGGAATTTTTTTGAAATTGGAAGCATACTTTTTAAAATTATTGTTCTGACCCATCTTTCTTAAATTATATTTTTGACCCAATTTAGGTCTAAGTATGACTTCAAAAGTTGTCGCGTTTCTATTTTTATTATTTTATTCGATTCATAACTAACTTTTAACTCATATTTGGGTAGTACCAGAGAAGCCGGACATGACATTTTTGAACTTTTAGTTAGAACCTCTCCTCTTCTTTTTCTTACCATTGAATTAACATATTTCAAGAGTTCAGATTTTATTTTTTATAAACTATTTTTTAATGGTATAATTTTACCCATGATCTATTAAATTTAGTGCAATCTCACCCATTTTTATTGTTAAGGTGAATAAAAGGAAAATGGTGATTTTAAATAAATAAAGAAATGGTGAGATTGCACCAAATTTAAAAATCATGAGTAAAATCATGGCACTACATAATTCAAGTGCGAGGTATGTCTAAGAAATAAAACTGAGGTGTTGCATGTTACTTTACCCTTAAAATAATTATTTATAAATCCACCAAAAAATATCACAAAGCACCCGTAGAACAGTAGTATAGGTGGTTAAGTTATTAACTCTTGTCCGAAAATGAAATAATATTTCAGTTTTACCTATATTATATATTATATTTAAGGGATAAAGATTATTTCTGCCTAGGAAGTTTCCATAGAAAAACACTGGGCATCATATCAGGAAGTTTTTTTTAGAACAATGCTATCCTAAAAGTAATAGAAGTGTAGCAATGTCGCCTGCTAATAAGCCCTAATGGTCAACCATTAGTTGACCAAATTATGTTGATGTGGCTCTGCTACATAAGATATTATGACACGTGTTGTCCCACATAGAATACCAAATCATCAAAATTAAAGCAAAAAATGTGAAATACCAAACTTGTCTTTTACCTCTAACTATAGCATCCAGGAACAATCGAGAGAACTACCTTAATTCTTCAAAGTATCAATTCTTCATCCACTGCGGCGACTCCCTGCGATGTCCCCTCCATCTGCGTCGTCATCCCCACTACCTGCGGTGTTATCCCCACCACCCACGACGCCTCCTCTGCTCTCGACGCCATCCTCACAAAATGGAAGTAGATCCTAATAAGTATTGTTGTCTTTTTTCACGGTGTATCAAAAAAAAATTCCAGCTCCTAATTTGGTTTCTTCATCCTTATCTTCTATTACTTGTGTCTCTTAGTCATATGATTTATAGTGTGGTCATGCTTAGATCGTGTTCATGCTTGTCCCTTTAAATGTAGGTATTCTTGTTTTGGGTTTTTTCTTTTGTTTTTTTTTTCTTTTTAATTTTAGACATGATTTGTTATTGTCACACCTTACTTTTATACCACATGTTATCTCAATTGGAACCATTTTGGATAATTTATTATGGCCTTAAGTTGGAAAAAGTTGAACTTTTAAAATTTCTTAAATTCAAGTTATTATTCAATGTAACCCTTACAAAGACCAAGCTTTGAAAATTCATAACTAATTTTAAAAAAATCAAAACGAAGTGATTCCAAGTTCCATTTGAAGCTCTTAGTACCATCTTTAAGGAAAAAATATTCATTGGCACCTAGGGCTCATCACTTAATCCCACATTTCATGCAAAGTGGTAATGTTTATATGATCAATTTTTTATTTTTCAGAATTTTTATCGAACTTTGAAAGGGCATAACTTTTTGCACAAAACTCCAAATTTGATGAATTACTATTTGTTTTAAAACTAAAAATATGATCTATAAAGCTTGCCAAGTTTCAGCTCAAGACTCATCCGATTGCATAAAGTTTTGTTGGTCAAACTTGACCCTTAAAAAGTCAACTTGTATCCCTTTCTTGCAATTCTTGCCTATTTCTTTTCTTTTCCTTTCACATAACCTTTCCAATCATATAACACACACTTAAACATGATTCCTTAATCAATTTTGTTAGATATGATTAGTTTTGATGATGTCAAATAATAGAGCAAAAAGTTTACATAAATTGTTTACCTCATATTTTGACTAACTATCATACTTAATATCCTGTGTAGTTTCCTCAAGAAAAGAAAGGAGTTATTATGTTGAACTTTTGAGTTGTGGAGAATGATCAAGAGGAAGAAGAAGAAGAAAGATTAAGAAAAGAAGAACTTGCAAGACCAAATGGAAATATCAAGATTCAAGTTCATAGATTTGATGTTAAAGAATTCGAATTTATTGAGGCAAAGACCAGAAGTTCCGCACTGATCGATTAAGCTCTTAAGCAACATGCTACTCAAACATGTTATTGAGTAAAAGCATTAGAAGAAATGAGGAAATGAAAAGCCATTATTAGATGTTACTCGAGCCTGATCAAGCAACTACATACTCGATCACTTTATCGAGTTCCTAGTACTATCTCTTCAATTCTTCTCTTATATCTTCACATGCATTTCTAAGGTGCTCAAGCTATATAATCTATCTTTGAAAATATGAAAGCACAAGTAATTGATAACATTATCGACTAAAGGATAATCGATCAGATATTCGATCACTGATAGAATTGTTTAAGTAAATTATCGATCATTTAATCGATAATTGGCTTATCGATAAGCTGTAAGAAAAGGGTTCAACTTCCTCTATCTCATAACAAAAGGTTTATCGATCACTTGATCGATCAGTAGATTATCGATCACATGATCGATCATCGGTACATCGCTCTTAAATCATGGCTCTTCGATCACCGGATCGATAATCAGATTATCGATAATATGATCGATCATCACACTTGCATATCTACCTTGTTTTTCACATAATGTGATCGATAAATCAGTTCTTTAATTATACAGGATTGAACCTCTTTATCGATCACTTGATTGATTATTACTTAATCGATCACCTATTCAATTAACCTGTGTTTTCACCGAATATACTTTTGCTTATTGTTTATCGATAAGGTTATCTATCATCTATTTATCGATAATGTGTTCAAAAATTATTGCTTTAAATTCTGTTCTATAACACTTTGTTTATTGATAACCTGATCGATTAACAAGTGTTTGATCACTTGTTCGATCATTGTACAAGTTCATTTCATAACAGCATTTCACGATGATTTCAAAATATTTATTTTTTATCTTTAAGCTTTCTCAGCCTTCTTTTTACACATAACTCTACTAAAAGGATATGAAGGCAAACGTAACTTGAAAAAGTTTATTCTTGCATAAATCATTTAAAGCTCACTGCATTCATGTTTCATCAATTATCAATCACATGTTCGATCATCATATGATCCATAATCTATTCGATAATTGCATATATCTGTTATATCTTTTCTTCATATAATTAATCGATAATATGATCGATCAAAGGATTATCGATCAAGGCATCGATTAAGTAAGTTCATCTTACTTTCTGAATATCTGAATATCTGATGATTGATTCCATGGTTTTTTAACTTATTGTTTCTAAGATTATCAGATACTTATCACTTGATTTGAGGAAGATTATTTCAGGTAAAGAGCCACAATGAATTTATGATGGGAAGAATTGACTTTCATCAGAAGCTTCCAACGGCTAGTTTCAACAGTCATATTCTTCAAGCCAAACGGAAAGAAAATGCTCAACGGTCAAGTACCCAATATCATCTATAAATAGAAGAGCATTCAAAACAAGAAAAAGAGAAGAGTCTGAGCTTAGAACATCAAATGCTAAAATGCCAAATCAATATATTCTCATTTAGAGCTTCGAGAGAAAACTCCCTGTCTCTGTACTTCATAGACAAAAACATATGTATTCGTAAGATAGAGAGGAGAGTTTCCCAAACGTGTTTAAGATTCATCTATCACTTCTTTGAGAGAAGAAATATTCAATCTTCTTTATCATTATCAGATTGTATCCTTATGGTGTATAAGGGGGAGTATTACCTCAGTGAGAGGTTGTTGTTGAATTAGACTTGTTAGTCTAAGGATTGTAAGTGGCGACACAAGTGCCCGGATCAAACTTGTGGTTGTAGTGGTTCTCAAGTACCCATGTTAAACTTGAGGGAGATAGTGGATTGAAAATCTCAGGGGGAGCCTGGGGACTGGACGTAGGTCGGTGAGGACCGAACTAGGATAAATCACAATTTACATCTTCTCTTCCCTTACTTTTTATATTTCCAGCTAAACCATTTTACTACTGTGATTATGCTTATGTCGATTTCTTATTTTTATACTCAGAATTTCTTATGAATTTTATTACATTGCGAAAAGGTTTTTAATTTTAATTAACACCCAATTCACCCCCTCTTGGGTGTTCAACCATTCTTACAAATTTCTCATATGTAAAGCATCCTTAATTATTGATACATTGTTCCAACATAATTCATAAATATATATAACAATACATAACAATGTGTAATAATTACAAAACATATCTTTAATAACATTGAGCTTAATCATCCTCCAAAATGAATCCCTTTCCTTTTTCCTTGCTTGATCCAACCCCTAGCTGGTGAATATTGGAATATAAAGGAATGAGATTTCATAGAAATCTCAGTAGCAATAAATCATAATCATCATGTTAATTAAGCATTGCATAATGCATTACGTTACAATACTCCAAACCATTCCCAATAAATAATAATTATGTCATGCATTATGTCATGAAATAAAACAAGCTCATAATCATGTTGGCATATCATTATGCATTTGGCCAAAGAATATCAAGCATCATAAAATCAACTATTTCCATAACATAATTCAATCAACACAAAGCAAGCAATATAAACACATTAAGCAAGTAAGAAAAACAATCAAATTATAGATTCAATACTACCTCTTACACTTGACGTAATTTAGCCTCCTCAAGGGGTTAATATTCTCCTTGATTCTTCTCCACAAAACCTATCAATTCAAGTATAATTTCAAGGCATATTAACAACCAATTAAGCTTGAACATAAACACTTAACCTTAAACCTACTTAAATCCCCATTTTCTTTGATTTTTGATATAATTATTTCTCCTTTAATTCCAACTATCTCTTAACTCATTCCTAGATGATTTTTCATGTAGAATCCAAATATCAATTCAGATTTATCAAAATCACACTCCTTCTCTTCCATCTTACATTGGCCGAATAGGGGTAGTATATTTTTCAAAAATTCTATTTTTGATTCCAATTATTTGAAATACTTTTCCTTAGAAGAAATTATTAAGAAACAAAAAACTAGACTAAACACTAAACTAATTGAGGCAGTGGTTCAAGAATCAGTGGGTCATATTGGGATTAAACAGGTCATATTAAAATAATATAATTTAATTAAAATAACAAAATACAAAAATATTAATAATCATTAATAACAAAATACAAAGAAATATAACAATAGTTTGATTGTAACAATAACCAAGTATAATAACATTGGAGATTTTGAATTTTATGATTCCTCAATAACTAAAATTAATAACCATTGATACCAAAATTGTTGTTAAAATTTATTCATATCTATATTAACTAAAATACTAGGAACTAAATGGCAAAAAATAGAACCAATAATAACATAATTATCCAAACCTATTCATCCCCGGTTTTCACCAATTCACCTTGATTTGGTCAGGTTGATACTGGTTTGATTCCTGGGTGGTTTAGTGCCCAAACCTGACCAGAATCAGTGAACCGGCATGTTCCGTTTGATTTTTTTTTGTTCGCCAAAAATTATACGCTAATATGCATTATGGGCGTGAGAGGAACTGAGTGCTATTCTTTCACTTTCTCGTAGTCGGAATCACAATCTTATCCTCCCAACCTCCATTTTTTGTCGTTCTCGTTATTTCTCCTAATAAAACAGCTCATAATATAATGATAATGATTTTGTGTTTGTTCTAAAAATGAAAAATAATTTTATTTTAGTTTTTTTAATCTTCAATCGCACTTCAAAAAAGATTTTTAAAATTTTGAAATAATTATTTGAAGGGAACTTTTGGGAAAAAAAATTGTCCATTATTTTATATGTCAATTTTTCAATTTTATTTGAATAGGATTTTTATACCAAACTAATATGTATACCGACTAAAAAATGACAATCTGATTTGGGAAATATTTAAGGGAAAGTTCTAAACATAGCAATGAAAAACTTTGTATGGGAGCGATGATTTTAAACAGACTCCAGACTGTTGTGCGGCTCAAGTTGCGCTCAGGATCTCATTGAGGCCAATATGGGGCCCTCTAATCAGATATAATTTTGTTTTGTTTTATCTTCGCTTTGCATTTTTTCACTTCAAAAGCTAAGAAAATATTTTAAATTTTGCTACGTCTTAGTTATGAAAGAAATTATGGGCATGAGAAGTTCTTGTTGATTAATAATCTTAGAAGAAACGATACGTGCTTGCACAATGGGCATGACAAAAAACTGTTTGATTTTTGGTCCGAAATAGAGAGAAATTTATTTCAATTTACTTTCTCTTACTCTTTAAATCTTATCCTTCCCGCCGACATTTTTTTTTTTGTTGGTTCTCTTCATTTCTGCTGAGAACTCAGCTAATAACGATAATATTTTCAAATTGCATTTTTTAAGGGTTAAGATGCATTCCACAGCATCTTAAAATATTTTTTCAGGTATATTCAATATTCTAAAGTATTTAGTAGGACATCTAGCATCCTGAGGTGCTTTTTATGTGTATTCAGCATCCTTAAGTATTTTTTAGTGTAATTTTATACTCAGCAATTTTGGGTGCTTGATGCACAAAAAAAATAATTTGGGTGTTAAATACATGTGGAAAAAAAATACTTTATGATACTAGATGCACTAAAATATTATTTTGGGTGTTAAACCTGCCTGAGAAAGCATTCCATGATGTTGGATGCACCACTAAATATTTATAATATTTGATGCACCTAGAAAAATATTTAAGGTGTTGGATATAACTTTTTAAAAAAAATAAAAATAAAAACTTTAAGGAGTATATTTGTTCTTCTACCTTCAAAGTAAGTTTCATTTCATTCCCATCGTTTTATTATTTTTCTTGGCAGTCTTTTAATTTTGAAGCGTGGTAAAAAACCTTCCAAGCAGTTAAGACTACTAAACAAAATTAATGAAAAATAGTTATTCGCGTACTGAAAATTCATCTTATTAAACTTATAATGTATGATTCCACCAAAAGAAAAAAACATCACGAATTCCATAGAACAAAAAGTAACGACGATTAACTCATTAACTCTATCGGAAAATGAGATAAGTTTTTAGTAAACCTATATTTAAAGCCAAGAAAGAAAGTGACACATTAAAAGAAAAGGGTAATATTTTAAAAACTATAATAAATACTTTCATTGGTGACTTGTAATAAGACCGACATTATTTTTCCTATAAGTGCTTTATTAAAAAGAAGAGGAGGGGAGTGTTTTTTATTGGACAGATAGTGACCACGCAGTGGGCAGTATTTGTTCTATTTGAATCTTATCCTTCTGGTCTTCATTTTGTTTGTTGTCTTCATTTCTGCTATGCTTCCCAGAGATCAGTTTCTATTAGAAATATTTGGAGGGGGAACTAAACGCATATTATGGAGATGTTTTGCATGTTGTGGCTATTAAGATCTTTTCATACAAGCAAAGAGAATTTACAGCTACGATCTCTTTAATGTTCTATAAATAAAAATATTGAATCAACTTTATCACACGCCAAAGCCACTATAACTTCCTTTTCAAAAAAAGAAGTGTGCTTATTATATATTTTGTATAGTACAGCGCCCTCCATTACTGTGAAGAGTTTCTCCATCTTTATCACTCAACTCGTAGATGAGTGACTCAATGCTTCTCATGAACAAATAATATAAGAAAATTTACTGCCCTCTGAAACACTCATGCATTCCATACAATAAATGGATACAAGAAAATTAAACCTAATGCAGGTTCACATAGAGAGAACATTATGGTACACATTACATGCAAATTTAAGCTCAGAATAGAATAATTAAAAGGATAAACCAGAGCCGCCCAACTTATCTTCTATCACTTTGGACAATTTCTCTTGCATCCCAGGACTAAAATGATTCACCCAATCTCCTACTTCACCTTTCCTGAAGAAATTCTTGTTCTCATACTTCTGCATAAACTCGCCTTTCTTGTTAGCCTCCAATTCTTTCATCTTCTCAAAGCTACATAGCTCTATTATGCTTTCAATAACACCGTTACTTTCTTCCTCTGAGTTGAATGGGAAACCCAAGAACTCAGCAACTATTTTCAAGTAGAAATTGATATCTCCTTTCAAATCTTCGTACTTTAAAAACAGAACATTGTTTGGCATCACTTTGCTTTCCCTCCAATAACTCAACATATGAGTCCAGAATGGACCGAACTCATTGGCTCCCCTGGAGTACCTCTCAAGTGCTTCTTCACGGGATAACTTGGGCAATGATGGTGGGATAACTTTGTTGATGAATAGCCAAAAGGACACGAAATGGTCAAATGGGTTACGACATATGTAGATTATCTTGCACTTGGACTTGGTAATAGAATCTGGCAATGAATGAAATGGAATATGTGTACCAAAAATTCTTGGTTCAGGCAAGTCAGAGATATCAGGAATCTGCTGGTTGTTTCCATAGTGGTTGAACTCAAAGAAAGGTACAAGGTCATGGGCATTGGAAATAAGCAAAGGATGGTTATGTTGTGAGGGAGAGAAACGATTACGATTCACAATGGCAAATATAAGGGCTTTTAACCAAGTGGTGCCAGATTTTGGTAAGGAGGCTATAATAATATCATTATCTTTTGCTTGGAAGTGCTTTTGAAAAGAGATTATGGCTTGAATTCGAGTTGGTGGATACCAAATATCTTGGTAGAGATAAAAGTATGGGAAGTCCCAACCCTTCTCTTTGGGGAGATAGAGAAGTAACTCCCTACATTCGTGGCTAAGGTTTTCAGATTCTTCATTTTCAAGCTCAACATTTGGATGGGATTTTGTGAAGCTAGTAGTAGTAGAAGTTGCAGCCATTGAAATGCCGATGCAACCGTAATGATAGGCAATGGAATAGTTCGCCTACAAGTTGCATTCGTTAATTTATAGAGAGTTCTTATTAGCTACTGCTCTGTGCCGCTATTGATAGATGATGTGATATGGATTTTTCTTTTCGATTTGAGTGGACAGAATTAAAAGGTCCAGATTGCGTCGCGTCACTTAGCCGCTGATAATTACAGAACTATTTAAAGTTGGCAATCATCATAGGACAAATGAAAAACGACAAGGTTACCTACGTGGAAAGTGAGGAAATACGAGTAGTAGAAATGATGCGACAGCACTCGTTTGCAAAATGTCACGTGGAAAAAAATGTATATGAAGAGTACTGGTTGGTTCTACTTTTCATTGTTTGCGTGTCTTCGAAATCATCTTGTGAGCAGAGCAAAAAAATTTTTTTTTAAAATATTACCAGTTAAGAAATTACTTTTATTTTAGATCGTGTACCTATCAAAATAATTTTTTTCAAAAAATACATAAAGCTGGACCTCCAAATTAAATCTGGACGTCCAGATTCAGACTCAATCCGTCTATCCTCTCACTTCAACTAAAGTGTCATTTTCAAAAAGTCACATTAATTCGCGCAAATGATATATGTTTGATATTCCACAACTCAAGAGAAATGGAGTCATAGAAACCTGATATTCTACGTGTTTGTATCTATTTCACGTTTTCCGTTTTTAAAACAATACTATAAATTTTTCAGAATAAATTTTGGGAACAACAAATGAAAAGAAAAATACATTTAATTGTTTTGAAGATAACATCTAAAATAAAAACTGAATACATAAAAATTCAATTGAAAGACTTAATTTGAAAATAGATTTTGAGTCAACATAATGATATGGACGCTTTATGAATTTGTTTTGAGAACTCAGGAACTACAAAATAAAGACTTGAGACTTCATGAAATATATAGAATTTGTTTCTAGATCTTTGACTTAAAGAATAAAGGCATCACAATGAGTTAACCAGACTCTTAACAACTTAAGTATTCTATCAAGAACACAAAGTTACAAATAAATACCTGCCAAAAGAAAATTCTCATTCATACTGTAAAAATAAGTAAATTCTGTAACTTTCTCTTTAAATAGCTAAAATTTCTAGCCCTACATGATTCTAAAAGATTAAAAAGTATTATAAAGATAACAGGATGTCATATATCTTAACCATTTAAACATCATATTATGTCCCCATTATTAAAAAGAAAACGTACAGCACCTCCTCCAAACCAAATTTCCAGTGTCAATGATGATCTTCCAACATCACAAATCAACAGGCATGTACTGAAATCAACAACTACAAACTCTATTCCATCATATAGACAAGACTTCTCTATCTTAACTCTTTGATTCTTCATTTTCTCTCTCTGACATTAAATTTCCAACCATCATCATGTTGCAAATGTTCATCGAATAGAGAAAGAAAAGATGGGGTAAGGTTCTAGGCACTTACCTTAGCCTAGAAGTAGGATTGCATGCAAGAGAAATCACCTCCTCCTTCCTCCTCTTTCTTTCGGTTCTCTCTCTCTTTAAATTTTTTTTGTGCTGGTTTGAGATGAGGATGAGGATGGAAAATCAGACGGTTAAATGGATGGGAGTAACACGTGTGAGCGGTGTGAACCCACTTGGACCATTTTGCCCCTCAGTTAATCTTTTACTTCTAATTCCATCCTTTATTTATTTCTCTGAAACACAAATAATCCTTAGAAATTAATCCTTATACTTTATGACAATTTTACTATTAACTTCTGTACCTTTGTAGCCTCTCTAAAACTTTCAGGCCAAAATTTAACTCCGAATTATTTTTTAAAATTTTCCAAAAAAAATACCTTAATTCCATAAAATAATTCTTAGTATTTTATAAATATTTTATACCTTACTTAGTTTTTTTAACTCATAAAATAATTATCTTAAAATTTTCATTTCAAAAATTAACCTTTAATTATTTTTCCTTAAATTTTTGAGAAAATAAGCTCTTATCTCTAGAAATTCGCTTTAAAATTATTTAAGCCAATTTTGGGAAACAAAACTTTTCATAACTTTCCTAAATACTCAAGATTAATATTCTATAATATTTTATTAATTTTATTAGGCATTAAATAATTTTAATAATTATTTTTCTTAATTTTTCCCACCCAAATTAAATTTTTTGGTTATTAAAAATATTTTTGAGGCTTTATTTCTTAAAATAATTCTTTTGAACCTCATAAATACTTATTGACCTATTTATTCTGAGTTTTAAAATTCAGCACGCAGGTATGTGGAAGACAATAAGTATGGCTTATACGCTTTGAAACAACTAGCTAGAATTAATTTAGTTAACCAGAGCCATGTATCGGATAAAGGCAAAAGAAGCCTGAAGGAATATGAGAAAATTAGGAGGAAGACGATTAGCAGTAGCGTGTTTCACGCTTCCGCACCAGCCCTTTTTATAGACATGAACAGGCACAAACCACTAGAGGATGCGTCCCTCTGTTCCACCAAGAAAGCGCGTTAGAAACGATTCTCGTTTTTTCTCTGGTAAAAAGAAAAAAAAAAAAAAAAAAAAAAGAAACGATTCTCGTCTCCGTTGACGGTGGGACGATTCGAATGTTGGACATGCAGCCAATGTTTGACAAGCAAATCTCGCAAGATCATCCCTTCGGCCCAAAAAAGTCCAAAAAAGTAAAACGGCAACGTTTTCAACTTTAAAGACTTTGGAAATAAGGTTTTCTTTTTCTTGACAAGGAATCTAACAAAAATTAATTAAAAAGATTTATAAATATTTAAAAAATAATTTTCCTAAAAGATACAATTAATCAAAGCAAAAATGACACATAAAGAAGCTTGAAAATGTGAAATGCCAATTTGGGAACTAAGGAAATATAACGACAGAGAGGGAAGTCCTTCCCAAATTGAAATTTTGAAATTCAGTGAAATAACAAAAATGCCCTTTGTCTTTTTTTTCCCTTAAAAAAAAAACCTCAACCCCTCACCAGTGGCTGGCGGCTGACAGCCAGTCGTCGGCAGCCAGTGCCGACCACCGGTAAAGTTTTTTTATCACAATATTTTTTTTTTTGCATGGGAGAATATTGGTTGGAAGTGGCGAGGATGGGATTTGATCCCACAACCCTTTGGTCATTTGGGCCAACAAAAAAGAAGATGACTATTGAGCCATCAAAAATTTCTTAACCTTATAATGCAAATAAAAATATAAGTTGACTCTTTTACTGTGACTCCAGCTCTTGACAACAATTTACCTGAGGATGACAAGTCTTAATTGAGAAATAACAAGTCTAAACTTGATATTAACAAAGCAACTTTTCGTGATATATAACAAGAAGTAGCATGTACATTAATTAAAAAAGACCATAATTTATTTGAAAATGACATGTCTTTACTGGAAAATGACAAGTCTAAACTTGAGACTATAATGTGTCTTTTCCAGATACATAACAAGAACTAGCATGTACATTAATTAAAAATGACCATAATTTATTTGAAAATGACACGTCTTTACTGGAAAATGACACGTCTAAGCTTGATATTAACAAAGCAACTTTTCCTGATACATAACAAAAAATATAGTTTTTTTAAAAAAACGATTCTTTTATGCCACATTTATTCTTAGAAAGGTGAATTATTTTTTGAAAAAATTCACTAGTACAAAATATTTCTTATAAAACAAAACCACAAAAGTAGAGTAAAGAAAGATGAGGACAAGAAAATGAGAGAACCATTGTAATTCTTCACTTATTCCATAACACAAATGACATGCCCTATTTATAAGCATAGTCTTACACATCGGTTACACTTGTCTTTAAATAACAAATAGTGGATACTCAATCTTATGAATGTGAGTGGAGGTGAGTTACAAGATTAAATGGATAGTGGAGGAGTAATAGATAGGGGAGAAGTAATGCATAGTGGAGGTAGTGGAAGTTACTTAGTGAAATTGAAGAAGAAGAGGTAAATAGATATCCACATAATATTCATAACACTCCCCCTTGGATGTCCGTTATACAAATTGTGCGTTATTAAAAAACTTCAACTAGGAAAAACCCTATGGGATAAAAACCTAAAAGAAGAAAAAAAGTACACATTCATCGATATACTATCCAATGCTGTCTCACTAAAAACCCTACTAGGAAAAACCCAGTGGGATAAAAACCATAGTCAAGGAAAAAAAAATACAGCATATATTAACTCTCCCTTTTGGTAACATTAGTTGATATCCCTGAGTTTGCGGAATCCAATATCATGAACAAGCTTTTCAAATATTGTACAAAGAAGTGACTTGGTCAACAAATCTGCTAGATTTTCATTAGAACGGGTTTGCCGAATGTTAATTTCACCATCTTTTTAAAGATCATGAGTGAAGAAGAATGTTGGTGAAATATGTTTTGTTCTATCTTCTTTGATGTACTCTTCTTTTAGTTGCATAATACATGCAATAGTATTTTCATACAAAATTGTTGGGATCATTTTGCCGGAAGATAAGCCACAAGTAGTTCGTATGTGATGTATTATCGATCTTAACTATATACATTCTCGACTGGCTTCATGTATTGCTAGAATTTCTGCATAATTAGATGATGCGGCTGATATGATTTGTTTCATAGATCACCATGAAATGGCTATACCACCATATGTGAACAAATAGCCTGTTTATGATCTACCAATATATGGATCGGATAAGAATCTAGCATTTAGATAACCAATGAGGTCAATCTTGGTTATGCTCAAGTAAAATAATCCCATGTCTATAGTACTCCTGAGGTAACAAAAAATGCGCTTGACTCCCTTCCAATGTCTTCGTATTGGTGACAAACTATATCTTGCTAGTAGGTTAACAGCAAATGATATATCAGGTGGTGTGTGACTAGTAAGATACATGAGTGCACCAATTGCACTAAGGCATGGTAATTCTGGACCAAGTAGTTCTTCATCATTTTCTCAAGGTTTAAAAGGATCTTTATCTTTCTCCAAAGATCTTATGACCATCAGAGTACATAATGGATGTGATTTATCCATATAAAAACACTTTAAGACCTTTCTTGGTACAAAAATAATCCCATTTCTTAAATATTCAATTTGTAATCTAAGATAAAATTTTGTTCTTCCCAAATCCTTCATTTCAAATTCTTTCTCTAAGCAATCCATGGCTTTTGTAAGCTCTTCAGAGTTCCAATAACATTTATGTCATCAACATAAACAACAATTATAGCAAACTCCTTTCCAAATCTTTTCATAAAAATGCATGGACAAATTGGATCATTCTTGTATCCCTCATCCAACAAATATTTGCTTAAACAGTTATACCATATACGCCCTGATTGCTTCAATCCATATAGAGATTTATTTAACTTAATTGAGTATTGCTCTCGAGAACTTGAATTGTATGCTTTTGGCAACTTGAATCCTTTAAGGAGTTTCATATAAATTTCATTGTCAAGTGAGCCATACAAATAAGCTATAACAACATCCATTAAATGCAAATTGAGTCCTTCTTTTACTGCCAAACTAATTACATATTAAAAAGTAGTTGTATCCACTCTTAGTGAGTATGTTTCTTCAAAATCAATACCAGGTCTTTGTGTAAATCCTTGGGCAACAAGCCGTGCCTTATGTTTTACAATTTTACTATTTTCATTTCGTTTTTGCACAAAAACCTATTTGTATCTGACTGGTTTTACACCTTTAGGTGTATAGACTACAGGTCCAAAAACTTTTTGCTTTTCCAGTGAATTTAATTATGCCTCAATTGCGTCTTTTCATTTTGGCCAATCTTTTTTTGTTTGCATTCACTAATAGACTTTGGCTCATGATCCTTGTTATCATTCATCATATCAAGGGCTATATTATACGCAAAAATATCTTCAACGTTGACTTCATTTTGGTCCCATCATATTCCATTCATAACATAATTTATTGAGATCCCATTATTTTCGCACATTTCAGATACCTAAGTTTCCTTTGGAATTAAGACATCAGCATTATCCAATGACTCCTCTTGAATTACTATTTTTTTTTTATTATCCTCGACTTGGTCATTTGTGTTTTTAGCTCCTTTTCTCTTTCGATGATTTTTATCTTTAGAACCAATGGGCCTACCACACTTCATGTATGCTTTAGATTCATTTACAATAGCAAGTTGTCCAACAGGGACATCAATTCTAATAAGAGCATTAGTAGCTAGAACATGTAATTTGGTCACTTTCTTTGGGTTAGTAAATGCATCTGGTAACTGATTAGCTAACCTTTGTAAATGAATTGTCTTTTGAACTTCTAGTTGTGTAAGAATATGAAGTTTGCATGTTGAATGGATGGTTTTGTTGGTAAGACAAAGATATACTTACCAACCTTGCATAGTCACTTGAGGATTGAAGCTTAAAACTGGGTTTTATTAATTGTAACAAGAGATTGAGCAATTAATGGAATTAAATACTTGTACTTGAGTAGAGAAAGCTTTTGCAAGGACATTTTGAATCCTAGACTCATACATATATTTTCATCAAGAATAATTATGAGAGGAGATAAATCAAAGGTTATGAAATACAGAGGGAATGAACAATCCTAGGCCCTCTTATCCTTTGAAGTTTAAGAATCAATTATTTTCATTACTTTCTAGTTTTAAAATTTGTTTTCAAAATCAATTTCCCTATCAGAAAATTTTTTTTAGCTCAACTTAATAAAATTCACTTCTCTTTTATTTGGTCTTGATTTTTATACAAATCTCCATGGAAACAATTGTTTCTCATCACTGTATTACTTGTGACGACCCATGCACTTGTGTTGCGAACAAGTTTTTGGCATCGTTGCCAGTGATTTGGTGTCAAGAATCCCTTGGCCAACCCTAGGCTGGTGTTAGTAAATTTGGCTTGAGCTTGTAGATATGTATATAATTACTGTTTGTAGCTTTTTGTTTATTTAAATTTTGTTATTGTTTTAGTTTGATACTTGCTTGGTTATTTTTCTACTAGGTACTATTCTAGCTTATGCAATATTTTAATCCAGATGGTTTGGAAGTGGTATTGCATGGAGTTGATCTTTTTGATGAAGACATTGAATCTAAAACCATGGTTGAAGATGAATACAATAGGGCTACAATCAATGACTTTGCAAGCTAAAATATAAGGGGTACTCAATCTTGTATTTGGATACCAGAAACGTAAGCACATACCTTTAAGATAAAGCTGGCTATGATCACAATGCTTCAATTACATGTGATGTTCCATGATCTTTATAATGAAGATGCTAACGAGCACTTAATATATTTCTAGAAGTATGTGATTCTTTCAAACATAATGGGGTGTCTAAAGATGTCTTTAGACTCCAGTTATTCCTTTTCACTCTTTAAGGGAAAGCTAGAGAATGGTTTAGCAATCTTCCAGAAGGATCTATCATCTCTTAGAATGAGCTTAAAAGCAAATTTAGAGCTCGATTCTTTTTTGATGATAAATCAGTGGAAGCTAGGATGAATTTTTGAGCTTTAGACAACATCCAGATGAGCATTTTTATGGAGCCTGGGAGAGACACAAGATGTTGATAAAGTAATGCCCCAATCATGGGGTAGATAAATAGGTGATAGTCTAAATTTTTTGCAATTGCCTTAATCCTTAATCTAAGGCAATGCTTGATTCTATGACTGATGGAGGATAACGTAATGTTCCTATTAATGAAGTAATAAGACTTTTGGATCAACTAGTAGCAAGTAATACTCAAAGCACTAATAGGAAGACTACACTCAAAGCAGTGGTTAATATTTTTGAATGCTAGATTTGTAGTGTAAGACTTGTTTTCTGGCAATATTTTGCACTTAAGCTTGGGAGATGATTTGAATGTTTTTGTTGGGAGATTTTGTAGCAAGTTGGTGCATATGTTCTTCCTCAATTGATAAGCTTTGGAACATATCTTGGAATCTCTTAAAGCAAATTGGTAATTTTGCACAATTTTAAAAAATAATGTGGGCATTCTGTTATATGCGACTAAGCCTTTTGTCACATCTAGTGTTTTGTGACTAAGATATAATTAATTTAAAGATGGTTAAGGGCCAGAATATTAGTGTTAATATAGATTGTACAACTTTTGATGTGAAATCAAAATAGGGACCAAAGTAGAATTTTCAGTATTTTGAGTAAGTCAGTATAAAATAAAGAAATATGACAGAAAGCTCTGAAAATTCCTAGAAAACCCCAGAAATTAGAGAAAATTCTTAGGAATAGGAAGATGGTCCCAGAAGTCAAAAATATGAAGGAAATTAATTAATATTAATTTTCAAGTAATTTTTGCCATATTTGACTAATTAAGGAAAATTAATCAAATTTAATTATTTCATGTACTCCTAGACCTCAAAAAAATTGGAAAAAATATGGATAAAATACCTTGAGAGTTTTAGAACATTGTAGAAGTAATTTTATTCCTAAATTACCCCCAGATTAGCTTTAAAAATATTAAAACTTATTTAAGCCAATTAGGGCTTTTATCCGGGAAATTCAAAAAGAATATCTAGAGGGGGGAATTAAATTCCAAAACAGTTCATGGAGTTTCCTTGGAATTAATGAAAGATTTTAAAACTAACAAAGGAATTTTTTGAGTCCTAGAACTCTAAAAAGCATTTCTGGAAGGAAAAGTAATACTTTTAGCCACTATTTTTTACTAAGGATTTCTATTATTTTGAAAACCATTATGAGGGGTGATGACTCAAAAGTAAAAAGGTGGTGACTCAAAATTAAATATAAAAATGAGGATAGGTGGTCAAAAACATCAAGGACAGTTATGGTTGTACACAACATAATGTAATATTATATGATGGATAGTTGTTGTGCAGTCATGGACGTTATTGTAGATGTAAATTTACTTATCAGCATATATTGTGATTCTTCCTTCTTGACTAAGCTATTCTTGATGCCACTTGGAAGGTGGAAGAAGAAGCAAGGAGAAGTTTCAAGATGTGCATGACATAAGCCCTTAGGAATTATGATCTCATATATAACAATTATCAACCAATCACATAATTTTGGCAATTTGAAAAAGGTTAAGGGCCAAAATTGTCCAAAGACCTTTATAAAATCCCGTCTTCCTCTTCCACCTCCCTCACATTTTAGTTCTCATAGGGAAAACTCTTGAGAGTTGAAAACTTGAAGCTTAAAGAGGAGAACAAGGCAAGAAATCAACCAACTAAACTTAGATCCAAGGTTTGTAGTTAATCCTAGTTGGTTTAATGCTTAGAAATCTGGGTTTTATAGTTGAAAATCCATGATTTTCCCTTCCCCTCTTGCTGGCTGAGATTATATAGGAATGGTAGAGGATGATTTTGATGATGGGAATTATTTTAAGAGGTTGTTTATGACTTGAATCAAGTGATATTATGTGATTATAGTTGATATTGTTGTTGTTGAAAAATTTAGGGTACCCCACGGCCAAGAGGACTTTTCACCTAGGATTGGATTTTGCTTTTTTTTATGCTTTCAATGTGTTTAGAATGAAAAATTATGTAAGATACACTTATAGAACAAGTCTTGGAAGCATTGGAATTAAAATTGGAAATTTAGGTGAAAAAGAGAGAGTGTCTCGGCCTAAGGGGGTTCAAGAGGAAGGAAGATGAATTTCATAATTTTGAGCTCATATTTGGATTCTAGATGAAAAATCATGTAGGATGGCCTAAGAGAATAAGTTATAAATTGATGGAAACAAAACTCAAAAATTAAAGAGAAAGAGATTAAGGGTTTTATTCAATCTAAACATTGAGTTTTGTCTTTGGATGGTTGATGTGGAATATAATGGTTATGCCCCTTGTGGATAGGCTTTGACATTTGTGAAGGAAGGAGCCAAGAACAAGAAGAGAGAGTTAAGACTCACTTCACTTGAGGTAGCAAGATTTAATTAACTTTGTTGTTAACATTGCATTGTTGTTATACTTATGTTATTGCCTTTGGATAGTTGAGGTATATGAAAGTTTACATATAACTTGTGGTTGCTCCTTGCAATGTTATACCTTGGCTATTGCATGTTAGAGTTTCACAAGGTATGAGTTAGTATTAATTCCTTAACAATGGCTTTTAGTAAAGTTGTGTGATATCGATGCTTGTTAATACTTAGTTGATTTTATCTTGCTATTGAGATTTCTATGAAATCTCATTCCTTTCAAATTTACCATGATTCAAGTAGGGGTAAAGGCACTTCGAAGAGGGAAGAGGATAATGGAAGAATAGCTTCATAGTTTTATATTCTATGGCATGAACTTGATATATGTATGTAATGATGCTGGAAATTATTACCTATGGAGTTGTAAACTTTGACAAATATTTTTGAAGTAGTTTCTGTATGAATTTGGCCATGAAATTTTGTACGCTTAAAATACACACCTTGAGCTTTAATTCTATGGTAATTAACTGGAATTGGAGATGTGTACCAATTATGGTGATTTTTCAAAGTCAGTGCTTTAAATCTAGAAAACAGTTTTAAACCATATGAACAGTGTAAATCCGTATAGTTCTAGCACTGCTCCACAATGAGTTACCCCCTGAAAGTATTTTTCTCATATAGATCTCTTTGAAAGCTTTCAGTACAACTTGGAACCACCTCGTTTTGATTTTTTTTAGAATTTGTTATGAATTTCTAAAGTTGGCCAAAAAATCTGGATTTACCAAATGAACAGTACCTGAGAAAGCAAAAATTCCATATTATTTTCTTGCACTGTAAGTCATTCAATGTGGTTCCAATTGATGTAAAATGAACGTGAATATGGTCTATAGCTAAGGGGTTACACCTTCCAAGCCTACCTATGACATTATTTCCACTTGATTTGAGCCTAACCAAGTAATTCATTTTCAAAACCCTGATTTGACCATAACCCATTTGCACCTAAAAACCATAAATTGCCTTAATCTTGAGATAACTGATGAATCATTATTAGTAAAGAGGATTGGTTTAATTGGTAAAAGGTGTTGTTTTTTGTAAAATTAGGTATGGGGATGGATTAATGCAAGGTATTCAATAATTTGTACTCCCAAGTTAGCTAAGTTATTTTGATTTATAAAAAAAAAAGAAGAAAAAGAAAAAAGAGAAAAAAGTAAAAAAATGATGAATTTCAATAAGACTTGGAGTATAAAGAATCATTTTATGATAAGTTTGAGGGAGTGTTTAGCTTCTTGAAAGAAAATTTTGCATAACAAAGAGTGGAGAGTACACATGGTCATTTATATCAAGATTTTGAATTCCCTCTTTCCCATTCTTTCACTTAGCCTAACGTTTTAACCCTTGGCCTTGTTACAATCTTATCAAGTCTCATTGATTTTAGAGTTGTGTGGAATGATCTTCTAGTAGAGAGAGAGGAAAAGGTTAGGCCTATGAAGTCTTGATATTAAGGTTGTTTTATATGCATTGGAGTGTTACTTTTGATCTTGGCAATTGCAAGAGAATTGTTTCTAGCTTGCATACACGTATATTGAAAATTGTTGGGAAACTTATTTTTAAATTGTGAATCTTGCATTCTTCTCTATTCTACTATTTTTCTCTTTAACATATATCTTAAGCAGTAGGTGAGGAAAACTTCATTCATGCAAAGTGAGTAGATAATTGACCAATCTAGCTATTTATGGCTTGCTTTTACTCGAGGACGAGTAAAACTCTAAGTTTGGGGGTGTGTTAACGTCTAGATCTTCATGTCATTTCAACACTTTTTTTTAAGCTTTTGATACTTTTGGTGTATTAGTGTATATTTTAATACTCAAAGATAGGAAAATGTGCATAATATTTTTGGTTTGCAGATTATTGCTTACTTGTGCATATTTGGCCTTAATATTTGCGATTTATGAGTTTATAGAGTACTCTTTGCAAGGTATATTTTGATCCAGGAAGGAATTAAATGTCAAGCCACTTTAGAAGCCTTTCAAAGAGTTTGAGGATCAAGGCTGGTCACAAAGGCATTATGAGAGCAAAGAAAAATCATCGGG